>NW_007252748.1:980322-991152 GCF_000164805.1 Carlito syrichta
CACTGAATTTCTTCTCTCCCTCTGTTTTAATCTTTCTCTCCTTTTGGGAAGCCCCTGACTGCTCATGGGTTCAGCAGTGCCTCTGTGTACTCATTACGATCCGCACAAGCCCTTCACACCTCTAACCCACTGTAAGGAAGGAAGGAAGGTTGGTTTAAAATACCCCTTATGGATGAAAGAATTGCCCTACAGCCTTGGCAGCTCTTTTAGGGAATAGAGACCATGAATGCGCAGTACCTCTAATCCAGATAATTGTGCTGATTTTTATCCATCCCTGCTCAACAAACAGTTTTTTTGTAGACCAGAGAGACAATCTGATCCAGAACCCAGGTTTGCCAGATGCACATGATGAAAATTCATCTCGACAAGGAAACAGGATTCTGGCAAGAGGTTTGAAATAAGGGACAATAGATTCTCACCTGCTTGTAAAGAAAGTATTTAGAGGTGTCAAGGACTGCAGATCTCAAAATGTCAATTAATATGTTTAATGAAAAAGCAAGTAAAAGCATCAGAGCCAGAAGCAGTATGTTTTAAATTTATGATCTCAAAGGTAAACTTGATTTCAGTTAATGGTGAGGTCCAGAGTAGCTCCATAGGATTAAGTGAAAAGAATGACCACTAGAGATGATGAAATTGGGAAACTACAAAGTCAGGGTCATGGGTACTCTGTTCACATTAAACACTAAATTCAGAAAGAATGGTAGCACAACCTTGTGTGGAAAGATTGTGAATCACACGCCTATGTCTTCAATAAGCAAGAGGATATGGTCAAGAAAGGGGTCAACAGATGATAGTCAAGAGGAAAGGTGGAAGGTGTATACCCCAACTACATGAAACAAAACAGTAGGAATTTTAACAGAAAAGTTGTATAGACACTGCAGTGCAAAGTGAGAAAACTTCCATTCTTTCCTAACAAGTACAAGCTCTACCAGAGAGAGTTTTCCCTCAGGGGAAAGATGGGTGTTACCTAAGGCAAAGATAAAAGTAACATTTGGTAAAGAATTTGAAGATGCAAGTGAATATGTTAACCTTAGAACAAGGAAAAGAAAAGTGTGAAAAGAAGGGAAGAACAGGTGAGGGAACAAGAATGAGAAAAGATGTGTACTAGGGTTTACACCTCTATCTTGGGGAAAAAGGCAACAATGAAATGAACCTTGGCAGGGTCACTTCATGGGAAGGTGGCCGAGAGCACAGGTCCCAAGAGTTCTCTGGAAGACAACAGGCCTCTCAGGCATCAGCCAGTGCCTGAAATAACTGCAAGTAAAAGAGACTATTTCTAATGTATGAGAAGACTCAAACTTCTTTGGAAAGAGCCAAAAGAACTAGATGAATTGTGTTAAAGCTACATGCTAAGATAATCAGGCAAAAGACCCATATTGTAAATCAACTTTTGTCCTTGACCATAAGTAATGTTATGTTTCATAACACTTAGTAGAGTGTGATAAAGAAATAAAAACATTTCATTAACCAAACAAGACATTCCTCCATCTTTTCCCCTTTAGACCTAATTTGTAAAATGGTGTGAATTAGTACCATAACCATTAACAGTCACCACCTCCAAAACAAAGTGAGAGTTGCACATCTTACAAGCAGACTTTCAATTGAGAATCAGACTATTCAATAAAGCTTTCTAAATACATACTAAGTGCTATAGGTCCTATGCTTGATACTGAGAAGAGACATAAAGGTAAATAGCACATTGTAACCCTAGAGGAGCACCTAGTCTGGCATATAACATAAATAAATAAATGATCATAACCCAATATGACAGCAACCGCTTACAACAGAGGTATTTGCAAAGTACTACAAGACCAAATGGGAGAAGGAAATTGCCTGGGTAGGAAAAAAGAGTTGAATAGGAATTAAAGAGAACCTCACAAAGAAAATAAATCTAAGGTAGGTATTAAAGGTGGATTAAAACCCAGGAAAGACTAACAACAGGTACTCAATCTTGTGAGTAGTCAAATATTGAAATGCCAGAACATAAAAACAAATGTAGGTACTGGCTTTTTTTTTTTTAACCTAACAGATTGACAAGCAATGTAAAAGGCATACTCAGCCTACCAAAGATATGGAACTGCACAGTCCCATCACTACTGGGAGATTTCAATTTGCTACAGCCTTTTTTAAAAGACAATTAAGATTATTTGGGGGCTGGGCGCAGTGGCTCACGCCTATAATCCCAGCACTTTGGAAGGAAATAGGAAAATAAATTATGGCAAATCCAGATAATGAAACACTCCATAGCACTTAGAAAGAACTGAGTAAGTTATAAATTCTGACGGGAAGACTTCCAAATTAAGCCAAAAAAAGAGATACAGAACAATAGGTACAATACAGTTGCATTTTGGCCTTAAAAAAAAAAAAAAAACTACAAGTAATCATCTTTTTATGTACATAATACAGAAAATGAAACATTATGTTGTTACAACACTACATGCACAGAAAAAGGGAAAGTGATACACTGATGTGGTAAAAGTGGTTGTCTTAAGAGACTGAGATCAAGAAGAAGGGGCAGGCCAGGCTCGGTGGCTCAGCCTGTAATCCCAGCGCTTTGGGAGGCCGAGGTGAGTCTGGATTGCGTGAGCTTGTGGGTTCGAGACCCACCCAGGCAACTTGGTGAGACCTCATCTCTACAATAAATAAAAAAAAATTAGCCGGGCATGGTAGCGCGTGCCTATAGTTCCAGCTACTTGGAAGGCTGAAGAGGAAGGATCGCTGGAGCCCAGCAGGTCAAAGCTGCGGTGGCCAGGAGGGTGCCACTGCACTCCAGTCTGGGTGCCAGAGTGAGACTCTGGATCAAAAAAAAAAAAAAAGAAGAAAGGGCTTAGAAGATAATTTATACTTTATATTCACTTATATAATTTTCCATTTTTAAATAGGTATAGATTCCTTTTGTAATTTAACAAATGACACTTGTTTTATTTATTTTTGTTTTTGTTTCTGAGGTAAGCTGATAAAGCAGAGGAGACCAGAACATTCCAAGTAGAGACAAAGAGAATAGAAGACAACATGGCATATTCATGGAAAATATGAATTTTCCATGAATATGGGGAAAAGAAGGTCGCCCGGTCCTGCTCCCTCCCTTCCCTTCTACATGGCTAAGGATAAAAAGCTTCTTTCCCCAAAATCCATCATATCTGAGTCATAAGCCCTACCAAGACTTTGTCCTACAATTCTCTCCAGATAATAAAAACCCATCCAAAACCCCAATGCAACCTACTATGCTTGGTAAGTTAAAAAAACAAAAATGTCAGCTAATTTTCATTCACTGATTGAATACTTAAGAGTACCCAATATGTGCCAAGCAATGTGCTACCTTTTTGGGGAAAAGCTGGCTAATATCAGAGGACTGATTTTGAATGCATATACGGAAGACACTGTTAGACAAATACAACACAGGCTGTTTTACACACAGTTCTGTACAGTTTATAGAATATTAGCATATACAGTTAGTTTCTCACCAAATTTAATTGTCACAGCTCCTTGAGGAAGGTAGATAGTATTCTAAATTACATTACTCACAATCAAGACAAAACAGAGTCTCACTCTGTCACCCAGGCTGGAATGCAGTGGCATGAACACAGCTCACTGTAGCCTTGAACTACTGGGCTGCTCGAGGGAACTTGCCGCCCCTACATTCTTTAAAGTAGCTGAAACTACAGGAGTGCACCAGCATGCCTATCAAATTTTTTTAAATTCTGGTAGAGATTAGGTCTCACTATGTTGCCCAGGCCGGTCTCCAACTACTGGCCTCAAGCAACCCTCCCACCTTAGCCTTCCAAAACTGGGATTACAAGCAAAGCTGGGCCTGAGCCACCATATCTGGACCAATCTTAGCTTTTCTGATGCCAAATCCAGTGTTCTTTCCACTATACTGCTCTGCTTCTGTTTAAAAAATACATTTGAAATCTTAAAAATCAAGTCATTTTTCTTCATTCTTTTTCCCATCTTTACTACCTGAGGAGGAAAAAAAATCTAAAAATTTCAATTTTCATATGTTTATAATACAGGCTAAATAGGGACTCATCTTATGCACTTACTGTACTGGAATTTTACTAAAAGAAAATTATTTGAAATAAGCAAGCATTCAGATTTTTAAACTTTTATTTCACAGATTTGTTATAACTATAATCAAACTGAATAATCCTGTTTATGGGGGGAAGCATATAAAAACACTATGCCAAGAACTGACATTCTATCATCCTGAAAGACCAAACTTCCCTCTGTGAAAAATTTACAGCAATCACCTCACACACACACACACAAAATCAGTAACTATTTAAAAATTTATTCAGTATTATGTTTTATAACTTCCTTCAGAAGAAAATTTCATAAGCCAATTCTATACTAGAATTTCCTTTTATTGGTTCCAAAGTTAGTTTTATTTGTATCATCTGCCGTTCTCCTATTATGGAGATGTCTTAAATATGGAAAACAATCTGTTTTCCAGAATGCCTTCAAAATTTATAACTTCACAGTCTTTTATACCAAAAAAATATGCTTACAAAAGAAATTGTTTTTCAAAACTATCACCAAAATCCTTAGGTGAGTTTTTTCATTGTTTTGTAATGCAACACTTTGCTTTTGTGACTAAATTCTTCTTTAACCGGAATATACAATATTAACACATTCATACTTTAAATTTAAATGTTATAATCATGAGTCATACATTCCATTTAAGCTATAGCAAGAAATAATGCCTGAGAATTTCTTAGCATGAACATACAACTGAAACATGAAAAATTGCGCTTTTTCAAATATTTAGAAATGCTGAACATCTTTTAGAACATTGAGATATATTATGGAGTTAGGGATTCTCATCACTCAACTGCACAATACTTCTACTTAGAAAAATACTTCCGATAAAATGTTTATAAGTCACACATAACAAACTTCTAAAGATCACTGAAGAAATATATTGGCAGTAAAACAAGGGTTATCCAAATATTTTGTTACTTCCAAAAGAACTTTATGCTAAGTTTATAAATGCTGCAATCTTGATATAAATATTAACTTTACTGTTTTACATTATCTCTTCTCCCAATTTCTGACCTGCTATCTCATTTCTCCAAAAGAAAATCATAATTCTGCTATCTTTTCCTCTTATTTCTACTAGTCCTATAGATGTTGATAATATGGCCTGTTAGAAGCACTTGATGAGATCTAATAATTCACAAAGAAATTTTTAAAAAATTTTGATTCCTTCAACACAAACTACTCAACCATAAATATTACTTTCAACCATTTAACTTCAACTGTATTCACTATGTAACACAATAAAATACGGCCATAAATATTTAAATGTGCAAGAGCCCAAAGTGTTACAAACTATAATGATATAATAACAAAGTTATCTCAAAAGAGAGAACCATTTTCAAAATCAGTCTAATATTTTCACATTTAATACTTCAAATACTTTTACAGGGACCTCTACAATATAAAAACACATTTTCACTAGATCTTGCAGGCATCCAAATTCATGACAACTGTGTTAATGCACTTTCCTTTTAGAAAAATAACTATCACCTAAAATTCCAGCACTTTGGGAGGCCAAGGCAAGAGGATCACCTGAGCCCAGGGGTTCGAGATCAGCGTGGACAACTTGGCCATATCTCATCTCAACATTACATCAATACACTAACCCGCTATAGTAGCACGTGCCTGTGGTTCCAACTATTCAGAAGGTTGAGGCAGAAGGATGGCCTGAGACCAGCAGACTGAGGCTGCAGTGGTCGTGAGCGTTCCACTGCACTCCAGCCTAAGCAACAGAGTGAGACTCCTGCTCAAAAAGAAAGAAAAAGAAAAGCCAAAAGCTATGTGCAATAGTGTTTAAAACACCAACAGCTACCACTCTCCATAGGAACTGAGTTAATAAAGTAATACTAGAATTGTTTTCTAATCTTTATGCAGAACAGAGAGAGTGTAAAGATAAAATTGGGGTCAAAATGAGAGAAGTAAGTTTATAAGCTTACCCCCTTATATGCTTAAATAATAAAAAGAGGGAAGATGAACATAAAGCAGAATTGAAAAAAAAACATGTAAAGGCCATGCATAAGTCAGAAATCCTTAACAACTGTACCTTAGGAAATAACTCAACTAGTAGACTGCATTGCCATTATAAGGGATTACACAGATCAGGAAGACTCATTTATTGCTTGAAAGCAAAAGGTACCATAGCAAGGTTAACTATTTCTTTCAGATGTAAACACTAATCAGTGGGATAGTTCCACATATAGGAGGCTGTGACCGGTATTTATTTGTATTCTATTTTAAAATACTGAAATTAGCCTGTGGAATACAAAATATGACTTCTTCCCCAGTTAATTATCATATTATTCCCTTGCAGAAAACAATTTATTGATTCAAATTAGACCACATTCATGACACATGAGCAAAAAAAGAACAAGCAAAATTAACAAGCACATGAAACAGTGGACAACATCATTTATCATTAGTAAAATGCACTACAATGGCTATTATCACAAAGATAGACAATACCAAGTATTCTATGAGAATGTGGAGAAACTGGAACTCTCATATATTTCTGGCGGTAATGTAAAATGGTAGGATTACTATGGAAAACAGTCTGGTCATTTCTCAAAAGTTAAGCATAAACTTACCCTGCAATCCCACTCCTTGTAATCTATCCAAGAGAAATGAAAATATGTTCTCACATATGGTAAATTCATAAATAAAACATGGCATATTTATACAATGGAATATTGTTCAGCAATAAAAAAGAGCACAATACTGATATGAGCCACAACACAGATGAACCTCAAAAATATTATGCTAGATGAAAGAAACCAGATGCAAAGACTGCATATTGTATGATTCTACTTATATGGAACTTAGATAACAAATTTACAGAGAAAGCAGCTCAGTGGTTGGCTGGGGTTGGGAGTCAGAACTGACTGCAAACAGGCTCAAGCAAATTTTAGGGGGGTAATGAAAATGGATTATGGTGATGGTTATACAACTCCATAAATTTACTAAAATTTATTAAATTCTACTCAATTAGTAAAATTTATGGTATGTAAATTAAGCTTCAATAAAACTGCTTAAAAAAAAAAAAACTAGTAAAGCTACTAAACGATGATACCTGACCATTTTCAACACCTCCTCTCCTCTCAACGGCCGGACCTTTATTTCAGAGCTAATTCTAAGAGCAAATGAGAGATTGAAACATGCCTTGTCAACTGCACTACATCTGCAGGCTGTATTTATTCATTGAACTAATAATTACCAAATATTTAGTACAAGCAAGATACTATATATCACTCTCCTTTGTCTGCTAAATAAACACTACCAACAGATATAGAAGAAAAATTATCACAACTCTTAATTCCCCTTTCTATAACTGTTTTAAATACAGTGCAAAGAGAGTGCAAAAAATGCATTTATTGCAAAAAGAAACATTGTTACAAATATTAAACAGTTTAAAGGCAAATAAAAATATTAGTAATCAGAATGCTTGATAATGTCTGAAAATTTTTCAAACAAGTCATTCATTGTGACTTGTAGCGATTCTCTTGATTCCTGTCAAAAGTCTCTCATGCCCTTTAACTTTGTTTTCTGTTTTATTTATAGGACAAATGTATAGAGACCAAAGTTTATAAGCTCACTCCTAACATGTTCAAAACAATCCAAAGAGAGAAGATTGTCTTACTATTATTAGCAGCCAAAATGCCATTTTAAAGGATTTCACCTTGTGAATTCACCACCAGTATTTCATCTGCCCTTACTTATGAAGTGTGATCCAACACAGGCATAACTAGGTACAAAAGAAAACGTATTTAACTTGAAAAATTAGGGGGAGCCAAGGGGAGACAAGGGGAGACAAGTGAAACATATAAATTACAAATGCGGTTATAACCCACATGAGGTGTCTCTCCTTCACCTAAAACACTGAATAAAATTAGCTTAAATCCTTTCCAAGACAAACTGTTTCAGCACAATCCAGAAAATATCCAAATCACAATTCACTTCCTACATGACCTCCAAATTAATTCTACTTTTAAATCCATTCTCCCTGCATATTTCACTTATCTTCCTTCCTATGAATAGGTAAGAACTAAGTGATAGGAACACATATTAAAATGTTTATACCTTAACACCTCTTCAAGCAGGGATATATTTCTATAGGCTACCACTCCTTTTACTTAAAAAAGAATTATATGCTGTTCATTCAACAAATATTTAGAGAACACAATAGAAAAACACAAAAGACCCATGCCCTTAAAGAGCTTGTATTTTGTGCATTAAATAAACTCAAAAGCCAAGAAGTAAACAAGAAGACAACGCTTAGTATATTAAGCATTCCTCAACACAATCATCCAGGTAATTACAATAATACCAACTCTGCTAGCTTGTTTCTGTCTAAATAAAGTACTGCTGAAGAAGGTTTTGCTATTTGTTTCCGTGGCATAAAAACCCCAATAATGAAATGTTAGAAATTAGTCCCAAGTCTATAATCCCTTGAAAACAAAATTTATATCATTTGCTTTATAATTAAAGACGTCTGAAACACTTTGAGAGAATTGGACACTGAATAAAAAGTGGTCAATCAACTATAACAAAAAATAAACTATGAAGCACTTTAGATATCTGAACAGCCCATACCTTACCAAAATGGAGCAACAAACAATAACATCATTCTTGGACTCAGAAACGTTTCCCAAAATACTATCAATAATGAATCAAAAATGAGTGTTAATATTTCCCTGTCTCTCTCTCTCATACACACACACACACACAGAAATGCTAACTACTGTGACTCAAATGCATTCCAAAAAGATAAGTAAGGGTCACTTAGGACAGACAACTGCAGTATTTACAAGAATATCTATATAATTTAATCATTCTCTAAAGAGGGAAAAAAGTACAAATAAGAGGAAATAGTGACTTCAATCAAGGATACAGTGAAAATAGTTTTAGTGGAGCCCCAAATGCACCATGAGTTCATATCAATTTAAATATTAAGGTCCATATAATAAGCTAGCCCAATGAATAATGTTCTTTTATGTCATTATTAAAAGATGTAAGTTGCACTGAGTCATTCATATTTTCTTCACCAGAACCCTTATCACTAACAGCCCATATGAGCTGTTGGTGATTTATGTATGTATGTATCTTAAATGTCAGCACAAATTAGAGTTTCGGTATAGTTGTAGAGTAGTATTTCTATGAAGAAACTGAAGAGGCCCAAAGAGAGACCAAACTAAAATCACTGCCCTCTGCCAGGCACGGTGGCTCAAGCCTGTAATCCCAGTACTTTGGGAGACAAAGACGAGAGGATTGCCTGAGATCAGGGGTTCAAGACCAGCCTGGGCACCTGGCGAGACCTCATTTCCACAATAAATCAAGAAAAATTAGCCAGACATGGTGGCTTGTGCCTGTAGTTCCAGCTACTTGGAAGACTGAGGCAGAAGGATCACCTGAGCCCAGCAGACTGAGGTTGCAGTGGCCATGAGCATGCCCCTGCACTCCAGTCTGGAAGGCATTCCAGCTCAAAAAAACTAACAACAACAACAAAAAAAACAATCCCCTCTCACTCCAGCCACTACTCACCAAATAGAAAGTATAATAACAGAGACTCCCAAATAATATTTTGGGAATTTAAATACCTAGACAAATCTCCTGATAAGATCTTTGAGCCCCTACTTTTCATTTTCCATCAGAATTTCAAATGAAATCAAAATATCAATAAAATAAAGCTATTAGAGTACAAAAAGTCAGGTATATGATATATAATCCTAGTAGTGGAGTTTCCTAAGCATGACAACTAAGCTAGAAATCACTCTACAGCCAAAAGACTGGAGGATTTGACTATGTGAAAACTTTTATTTTTCATTAAGCGTAAAAAAGCAACGACAAAGCACATATACAGCATAATTTTCTTATTAATCTTTTTTTTAATGTAGACACCAAAACATTAACTTAAACAGTGGTTATGGGGGCAGGGGAGAACTATAGATAATCCCTAAATTTCCTACAATAAGAACACATTATTTTTAAAATTTAAAAATGGCAAATCTTTCTTCACTTCAGAAAATAAAATTTATGTTTCCCTGTCTCAGTCATGGTTGGCTGCTCATTTTCTTCAGGTACAGATAAAACTAGAAAAAAATTACTTTTGAAAAGAGCTTGAGTTAAGCAAAAGAACCATGACTGAGGATTTGATATAGTTACTAAGGTGGTAGAAATGTACATTTAAAAGTCTACCTATCAGTAAATTGATTTTTAACACAGGTGCCAAAGTAATCCAATGAGAAAAGAAAAAAATTTTTTTTTTTGAGTTGGGAGTCTCACTCTGTCACCCAGACTGGAGTGCAGTGGCCGCTCCCCGCCACCGCAGCCTCGACCTGCTGGGCTCCGGCGATCCTTCCGCCTCAGCCTTCCAAGTAGCTGGAACTACAGGCGCGTGCTACCTCGCTTGGCTAATTTTTTTTTATTTATTGTAGAGATGAAGTATTGCCAAGTTGCCCGGGCGGGTCTCGAACCCGCGGGCTCAGGCAATCCACTCACCTCAGCCTCCCAAAGGCACGGGATTATAGGCTGAGCCACGGAGCCCGGCTTGAAAAATATTTTTTTAATGGTGTGGAACAGTCTGGATAACCACATGGAAAAAAAAAAATTAACCTGAACCCCTAACTCACACCACACATTAAGTTTTGCTTAAAATGTATCTAGTCTTAAATGGTTTTGTTGTTGTTGTTGTTGTTGTTTTTGAGTTGGAGTCTCACTCTGTCGCCCAGACTGGAGTGCAGTGGCCGCTCCCGGCCACCGAAGCCTCACCTGCCGGGCTCTCGCGATCCTTCCGCCTCA
>NW_007252748.1:991349-998240 GCF_000164805.1 Carlito syrichta
CGCGCCTGTAATTCCAGCTACTCGGAAGGCTGAGGCGGAAGGATCACCGGAGCCCAGCGGTGGAGGCTGCGGTGGAGGCTGCGGTGGCCGGGAGCAGCCACTGCACTTCAGTCTGGGCGACAGAGTTAAACTCCAACTCAAAAAAAAAAAAAGCTTCTGAGGAAAGTAAAATAGCATAGACCTGTGACGTGGGGATAGGCAGCGATTACTTGGACAGAAAAAGCAATAACCCCTGAAAAAATTGATTAAAAGATAGATATGTCACAGACTGGAAAAGCATTCATAAAGTATATTTGGTGAAGTGTTTTCTCTCTATATATAAAATTCTTTATATACCTAGGATACATAAAGAACTTGTATAACTCAATAAGAAATAAATGGCCCAATTTTTTTTAAATGAACAAAAATAGATACATGATGTTTTGAACAGATGTTTCACAAAGGAAGATACACAAACAACCAGTAAGTCCATGAAAAAGTATATCATTAGTCATCAGAAAAATTAAAATTAAAATCACGATTATTTTACACACCCACAGAATGACTAAAATTTTAAAGACTAGTTGTCAGGAGGATATGGAGCAACTGGAATTCTTATACATTGTTGGTAAAAAGCGCAAAATGGTATGACTACTTTGTAAGAAGCTCGGCAGTTTCTTAAAAAGTAAACATATGTCTGCCCTATGACCTGGCAATTTTACTACAAGGTATTTAATTTACCCAAGAGAAATAAAAGACTTAATATAGATCATTCATAGCTGTCTTAACAGCCAACGGATATAATATAGTCAGCCCTCTAAATCCTCAGATTCAACCACTTCAGGTCAAAAATATTCGGGGAGAAAAAACACACAAATGAGAAAACAACACAATATTACAACTATTTATACAACATTTACATTGTATTAGGTATTATATGTAATCTAGAAATGATTTAAAGTACAGAAGGATATGCTTAGGTCATATGCAAATATTATGCCATTTTATATAAAGGACTTGAGCATCCTCTGATTTTGGTATGGAGTGGACTATGGAAAGAGGATGCCCTGGAACCCCCCGCCCAAGGATACCGAAGGATCACTGTACATTCTAGGGGGGAAAAAAACTGAAAATAGTGCAGGTGTTCATCTACAGGAGATGGTCAAGCAAACCATGGTTATACATACTCATATAACAGAGTACAGTTCAGCAATTACAAAAGAATAAACTGCTGACATACATAATAACATAAATCTAAAAACAATACTGAACTAAAGAAGCCAGACACACACACACACACACACACACACACACACACACACACACACACACAATAAATGATTCCATATGCATAAAATTCTAGAAAAGACAAAAGTAATCTTTAGTACAAAAAAAAAAATCAGAGGAGTGACTGCCTCTAAGAAAATGGGGTGTGCAATAAGTTGAAAATGCACGTGAGGGAGATTTCTGTGTTGGTAATAATTTTGAAAAGGATTCTCATTAGACAGGTGTGTGCATTTGTCAAAATTCATCAATGATACATTTAAGATTTGTGCATTTCAGTACATATAAATTTAATATTTAAAAACCCTACAAAAAAATTGAACTCTATTTAATGAAATACATGCTGAAGTGTTTAAAGGTAAAGTGTACTAATATCTCCAACTTACTTTAAATAAACCAAAAATAAAAGACATACTGATAGATGCAAAGAAAATACAGCAAAATATTTATTAGGTGGTAAGTATATGGATGTTCATTGTCAATTCTTTCACCCTTACTATACTTTGTAATTTTCTATAATAAAATGTTGGAGGAAATTTTAAACTACTAAACTCTATCTGCCACATAAAGGCAAACATAGCATATCCTAAATCCAGCAATTTCACTGCCAGATATATACTCTAGTCTATAGCAGTTCTTACATGGGTTCCAGGAATGCTCCCAGTGATGCTTTCCATAATAGCAAAACAGTAAAAACAACTTAAATATCCATCAAGTAGACTGGAGCTATACTGATTACAATACCAGAGAACATGACTAGACCACAATGTACTTGAACCTTAGAAACCAATCTTGAGTGAAAAAAGCAAGTCATAAAAGAGTATATATGCAATTGTTGACATTTTATAAAGTTAAAAAAAATAAGTAAAACTAAACAACATTCTTTAGAGATACACACATGCAGAAATCTAAGAAATAAAGCAAAAGAACAATAAAAATGTTCAGGGTAGCAGATGGAAGAAGATGCAGGAAGCCTGAATCCAGGAGCACATGAAGCACACAGGTAACTTCAATAGGCTAGTGTTTCATCTATTAATGTGTGTGGTGGGTTCATGAACGTTTGTTTTAATGCATCATAGCTTACACTTGCATGATATATTATCCTACTGTTTAAAATATTTCAGATTTCAAAATCAGAAAAAGAGGGCTTCCTGACCAAGACTCAAGAAAAACAAAAACAAAAAACTTAGGTTTCAAAATAACTATCCACTATTTCTTTACATCTATTTAGGTGTCTATAGGTCTACATCTCCTTACTTAGTCTGTGTTGGCCTTACCCTGAGACCAAGCTGTTGTGAATTTCCAAATTTTTTGGATTGTAGAATAACACAAAACATATACTGTATATTCCCTAAAAGACTCTTGGGTATCTGGGGAAGCACCTTGAAATCAAATACCTTAATATTTATCCAGCCAAAAGCTATTACTATTTATCCCAAGAGAAATTATTGGACTATAAATATTCTAATATCAGATCAGGTCAGCTGTTACCATCAAATAAAATTTTACCAAAAACTTGGTTTTCAGAGTTTTTTATATATCAGAATTGTGGATAAGGAATTATGGGCCTGTACTTGCAAAGAGGTTCAACTTCACCTAAATAGTAAGTTCCATACATCACCTTTTCATTTTATTTATGTTTTTTGAGTTGGAGTTTCACTCTGTCACTCAGGCTGGAGGGCACTGGCACGCTCCCAGCCACCGCAGCCTCAACCTGCTGGGCTCAGGGGATCCTTCTGCCTCAGCCTTCCAAGTAGCCGGAACTACAGGCATGCGCTACTACGCCTGGCTAATTTTTGATTTATTGAAGAGACAAGGTCTTGCCAAGTTGCCCAGGTGGTTCTCGAACCCGCGGGCTCAGACAATCCGCTCGCCTCGGGCTCCCAAAGTACTGGGATTACAGGCTGAGTCACTGAGGCCGGCCACATCACCTTTTTAAAATCTCTCTAACTCATTCTCTTTAAAGATTTCCTATCAAAATTCAAGTTTTAAAGTAAACTAATCCTATTTTTATGCTCTAAATGCCAAATCTTTAATTTACAAAAGATAAAACAATTTTTTGACTTTTATTCTATTTCATTTTCATTATATCTTTATGATGTTCTCACTTATTACATAACAAGGAAAAATACACAATTTTATTTTAATTAGGCAAATAACCAGCAGCAAACACTGTGATAAGAAATATTTTCATACGGTTTACAAGTATAATGAAATGAATCAAATTAAGTTTTATGTTTTATGTTTCTGAAACTGTAAATAAATTTTAATCACCTTTGCTCATCCACACAAGTATTATTACCCAAGCCTGAGTCCTACAAGTTATTATAACTGTTCGCTCTTTGAAAGAGTCAAAACCTAAAAGCACAGACATTTAGAAAGAGACCTCCAGCATAACACTAAAACACAATTCTTGTTACCTTAATAAGTAAGCAGTATGAGAAGCTGAGTCTTGATAACAAAACACAGGTATTTACTGAAAGATTTCAAACACTACAAAAACATATCATTGAAGACCCCCTCCAAAAAAACAAAAAGCATTACAGAAGCAGAGAAACAAGGTAACATAATCTATACACTGAGACAGTCTTGGAATCCAATGCTATCTATGCTTAATTACTGCAAGTACTTTTTTGATGGCAAATTCAAATGGTAATGCTACTCATTCAAAATTATGTAACAAGAAATAGTTGCAAATAAGAACCATTTTCCTTTTAAAAGAACATTTAAAGCAATTAACTAAAAATATGCTAAATGCATACAGGAGAAATGAACTAAATTTAACGAGCACTACTATGTACCAAGTGCTGGGCTAAACATTTTACATTTTATCTCACATTAACTTTTTTTTTCCTTGAAATAGAGTTTTCCCTTCTAGGCCTAGCCTTCTGAAAGCATTATACAATGACTTCTGTTACACTTCATCTTCTTACTTTTCTCATCTTAGGCAGTACAGAATTTTCAACGATACTTTCTGAGCTCCAGAATGAACTAAGTTTTATGGCTGTGTTTGTATTAAATTATATTCCTTCGGTTTTCTTTGTTAAAGACAAAATATTTATTTTCTATAGCAAAAACAAAGTCAAATGCAGTAAAACAATGATCAGTTGTGAAATGCAACCTAAATGGTGAGGTTTCAGCTCTTTAAAGTGATACCAGCCATTATTTCATCAGTAATTCAGGAAATAAAAGTTTTTTAAAGGTTAATTTGCTTGGCTGGCACGGTCGCTCGAGCCTATAGTAATCCCAGTACTTTGGGAGGCCACGGTGAGGGGAGTGCCTGAGCCCACGGGTTCGAGACCAGCCTGGACAACTTGGTGAGACCTCATTTCTACAATAAATCAAAAAAATGAACAGGCATGGTAGCGCGTGCCTATAGTTCCAGATACTTGGAAGGCTGAGGCGGAAGGATCGCCAGAGCCCAGCAGGTCGATGTTGGGGTGGCCGTGAGCAAGCCACTGCACTCCAGCCTGGGCGACGGAATGAGACTCCAAAGCCAAAAAAAAGACGAATTTGTAGAGTTTCAGTTTGGAAGGATGAAAAGGTTTTGGAAATGGATGTGATGATGGTTGCACAGCAATGTGAATATGCCAATGCCACTGAACTGTACACTTAAAAAATGGTTTAAAATGGCAAATGTTGTTATGTATCTGCTACAATAAAAAATTGATTATAATATTTCACACAAAAAACATACATAATTTAAAATTTGTAATAAAATAGTGGGGTTTTTCAAATTTGTTTATCAATATGCAAAAGAAGCACCAGGAACCTTACTCCTAAGGACTAAGGGGCACTTTTTGGCTTGGCAAGAGTTACTGCACCTGAGAAGCATAATAAATAATCATCTAAAAGTAGCAATAACAGAATCTGTCAAGTCAGCAGCATCCGATGTCAACTCTCATACCAGTAATGCCACCTTAATAAAAGGGTGTGTTGGCTGTATTAAGTACTCAATAAATGAGTGAACTAAATTGTTTACGAAGCATGTAAAGTGTTTCATTTTTAAAATAACCTTTACTTAATTTGGAAACTACTTTAATAAAAAAGTATTACCATATATGTATAAACACCTTACATTCAAGCTCAAAATAACCCTAATAATCATGATTACTATCACTAAAGACCCAAGAGATGAAAGTGAAGTGTAAAAAATTTTGATCTGGGATTGAGTATGAACCTGATGAATACTTGAAATCTGGTGTACTATTTTTAACTGAACTTTCTGGCCTTAGGTCAAAGTTTTGCTAACAAAATACCAAAGTGAAAATGCTGGGAGTGAAGCCCGGTCTCTCTTTTAGCCTCGGAAAAGTTATGTCCTCCATACAACCAATCTTACTCTCAATTAAAGATTTTCAAAGGCTGCCCAGGGTGCCAAGCTCCCAAGAAAACACAGGAACACACTAATTCAAAAATCAGTTAAAAAAAAAAGTCAAGCACATGCGACACAATATAGCACTTTACTGCTTTCTGTGAATTGTTCAGAAAAGTACACACTCTTCAGTCAGTTCCTGTATTTTCACCACACAGGACTGAGAGACCCTGCAAATGATTCCTGAAAACTCGGAGGATAACCAAGAGCCTCTGAAGAAAGCTTGTCACTCCCTGAAAGGGAGGAGACAAAGCTGCCCTCATCATAGTCACTAGGTTTATCCCAGCAAGGACTAGAACTAAATATCTGCATTCTAGCACTGGATGTCTAACGGATCTAGGGATCATCCACCCTAATTCTAGTCGTCCAGAGTTAATTTACTACCCAGTGTATCTTTTTTGCTTTCTTCTTCTCCCCAGGGTAAAAGTCCACACCCCCTTTTCCCACAAATGTATCTCTACTGCACAGTAATCAAATTGTCTGCAAAATACAATTGTCTAGCCTAATAAAAAAAAGAGAAAGAAGCCAGCATTCCAGCATTCTACGGTGCATTTCTAATTTGTAAAACATGTCCCTTTCTTAATCAAGAGCCAATTAGCCGCCTTTACGTGGCTGTTAATTTGGGTTTCAAAGGCCGTCTTAGGAAACAGATACAATGAGGGGGAAAGATTTATTCCACTCCACAATTTAGTCTGGGGTGTTTTCTCGTTTTTTCTTTTTTTCGGCTCTGACGCAATAACCTCAAGAACTTAAATTTACAGCAATTAAAATGCACTAAATTGCAAGTATGGAATGTTCAAAAACAACCAAAGACGGCAAAACTTGAGCTATGAGCTTCAAGATTTCGGACCAAAAGGAGAGAGTGAGAACCGCTCTTTGTCGTGTACCCAGGTGGGCACTCCAACGGGGACAGCCTCAGGTCTCTTTCTCCCTTGTCTACCCGAAGTCCCCACGCAGCATGACATGCTTCCCAAATGGCCAGCCTGGCGCAGGAAGGGCAGCCCGCCTGCACCCCACCTCTCCAGGCAGAGCGGGCAGGAAGGAGAAGAGGGGCGTCTCCTCCCCGTGCCCCGAGAAGGAGCAGCCGGGGATGACACCAGCTCCGGCAGGAGGAGACAGGAGGAATCAAAGGCGGGTCGCTACTCTCGGAACTCAGCCGCAGAAGCGTTCGGTCTCCGGCCCGGCCGCCGGAAGCTGGGCGGGGTGGGGCGAGACCTCCCGGCTCCCCAGGGACGGAGGGGCGCGGGGGGCGGGCG
>NW_007252748.1:998960-1040284 GCF_000164805.1 Carlito syrichta
CCCGCCGCGCTCCGCGCTTGCAGGGGGCCTGCTGGGTCCCGGGGATTTTCGTGGGGAGGCTGGGGAGGGATGCACTGGGTGTTGGGACTTCAGAAAGAGCAGACGCGGCTGGAATCCCAGTCCTGGGGCACGGGGGCCTGGAATCCCAAAACATTCCATCTGCCCGTCGCTGACTGTCGTCTCCCTGCCTGGACTGAACCACTAACCCCGTCGAGGGAACACGGGAGCGACCGAAAACGGCCTTCCACCCGCAGGTCTCCGCGGGTCCTTTGCTTTTGAGGGGCGGAAGAGGGGTGATTGCCGGGCCGCTCCTCCGCATTCCTGCCCTCTTGCGGCCCGTGCCATTGGTCAAATCCGCCCAGGGCGCAATCTGAAAAATATGTGCCAAGAGCTATCAAACTGTTCATAGAGCCCTTTTGACCCAGTAAACCCATTTAAGGAAGTACATTTCTAAGGAAATGATCCAGAGGGGGGAAGGGAGGGAGAACTTGCAGAAAGATGTTTCCAGCAGGGCCATTCAGAATGTTCGGAACGACCCAAACCTGGGAATAGGCCCAGTTGTCCAACAATTGAATAATCCAAACAAGCTCTGTCACATTAACAGGAAGAATCCGGGCAGGTATGCAGACTGTGTGAAGCACATGAACTGTTGGCAAGTACGTGAAAAGGTGTGTTGGAAATAAATGAAACAAAAAAATACAAAATCATATGTGCACACTGTTTGAAACTATGTAAAATGAGCAGCTGTAAGAACCAGAGAATGCAGTTGCTTTCAGATGAACGAGATTTTCTTTTTCTGTAAAGATGCTTAAGACAGTGAAATTTCAAAAATTGAAAACCTGTATTAAGATACATGGGGCACTCCAAAAAAGCTATGATCTGATAAGCATTAAGTAATAAGAATTTTAACCTTTTCATTGAACTGTCAGAGATAAGCCCATAGATAGGTTAAAGCTCTAACCTTGTAAAAGTAGCATTTTAATCAGTAATTGTTCCAGTAGCCTCTTCTTTCCTTTTGGGCTAAAGCCACTCAAACTTGGACTTAGGCGGGGAAGAGGCCCTGGATGATTCAATACAGCTTTTTCCTTTCAGATAATGACTCTGACTTCTGGCCAGAAATAAGTCAGTCCTTCAAGTCTGTGTGTTGAGTTACTCCTTCAAACCTTGACAGACCCCACCAAGAGGAAAGAGTGAGCTAGACTCTCCTCCTACGGATGTGTTGGAGCAAGATAACGAGATAATCCATGATTACAGATCCTTTTTCCAATGAGGATATAATATGCAAGGCAAAAGGAACACTGTGGATCTCAATTTTCAAATTACTTTTGTAATGATTGACTATATATTTGTAGGGTGCTTGGTGGGATAACAGGAAGCTATGGTCCCATATATTGGACTTGAAAACTTACTTAAAAAGAAAAGAGTACAGGCCCGGCACTGTGGCTCAGCCTATAATCCCAGCACTTTGGGAGGCTGCAGTGAGAGGACTGCCTTAGCCCATGGGTTCGATACCAGCCTGGGCAACTTGGCAAGACCTCATTTCTACAATAAAACAAAAAAATTAGCTGGGCATGGTGGTGTGTGCTTGTAGTTCCAGCTACTTGGAAGGCTAAGGCGGAAGGATCGCCTGAGCCCAGCAGGTTGAGGCTGCAGTGGCTGGGAGTGTGCCACTGCCCTCCAGCAGTGAGGGTGGCAGAGTGAGACTCCAACTCAAAAAAAAGAAAAAAAAGAGTATTGATCATTAGATACATAAACTGAGCACATTTTACAAATAGTCATTTACATAAACCAGGAAAAGCCACAATACAGATTTTTACTTGAGACCTATACCATTGCCCACCTGAAAGAAGAGAAAAATAATCTCTTAATACTAAATCTTTTTTTAAATTGGGCAGTACTGCAATTTTTGTTTTGCAAAAGTAGTGTACTGATGCATTCCTGTAAAACAAACCAGAAGTAGATAGAACACAACCTAAAAAATTACTCTTCCACATCTACTTCTACATACATTCTTGTATCATCCAAGGCCTTTATCCATCCTCATATAGGTATTTGTATATATGCACATGTCTCTTTTCCTCACATATATGGGATTATACCATGTCATAGTTTTTTGCAGCTTAATTTTTTCCCCCTCAATGAATAATATGTCTTAAAAATGTAACCATGTCTGTAGACAGTGATCTACCTCATTCCTTTTAACTGCTGTACTCTATTCCATAGTATGGATGTGCCATACTGTGTTTGCTCTCTATTAGCATAGTGATTAGGAACAGATTCTGGTAACATCTTGTCCCTACCACACACTAACTGTGTGATCCTGAGCAAGTTATCTAATTTCTCTTTGTTTCAGTCTCCTCATATGGTTTGTTATGAAGTGCTTAGAAGTGTGCTGGCCCTCAATAAGTGCTAGATATTATTAATAGTTTCTATTTTCTCACTATTATAATGATGCCCTTGATATCCTTGTATCTTTTTTGCATTCATATTTGAATAGTATAGGTCTCTTAAGAGTAGAATTGTAACAAAGGGTAGACATACTATAGATACTGCCAAATTGTCCTTTAAAAAGACTGTGCCAGTTTACATTCTCACCATCAGTAGAAGAAACTGCCAGTTTCCCTTCTTCTTACCCAGTATTAAATATTATGATTTTTAAAATTTGTGCCCATTTAATGAGAAAAAATGATGTTATTTTAACTTGTATTCCTTTAATCACTACTGAAGACAGGCATTTTGTGTACCTATTTCTTCTGAAATTGCCTGTTTATATTTTTTGTCAATTGGTTTTTGCCTCTTTTTTAGTGATCTATAGATACTCCTTATGTATTATTGATATTCCTCCTTTTTATAATATAATGTTAAAATATGTTATTCAGGTTATATAGAGTATCCCTAATCCAAAGTCTAAAACTGCTCTAAAACTCAAAACCTTTTGAGTGCCAACGTAATTCTCAGAAGAAATGCTCATTGGCACATTTCCAATTTTGGATTTTCAGATTAGAATGTTCAGACAGTATTATGCAGATATTAAAAAATCCCAAAACCAGAAATTGGGAATACTTCTGGTCATATATTTTGGGTAAAGAATACTTGGCCTGTAGTTCGCTAATATTTTCTTCCAACCTATTTTTTGTTGTTCAGTTTTAGTTTCTGTTATCTTTTGTCACACAAAGGTTTTTTACCTCTTAATCAGTCAAGTCAGTCTAGTTTTGTTTGGGGTTTTTGTTTGTTTGTTAGTTTTTTTGTCTTCTGGGTTTTGTGTCAGGGTTGAGGAAGATTTTTAAACGCAGGGTTTAGGTCACACAGGACACTGGAATTGCAACAGGTTATGAGGAAATGATAGTTTCCACTCGACTCATCCCAAATTAGGGAGAGAAAGGAGCTCCTGGTACTTGCTCTTCTCAAGGGATCTCCTGCTTTTACTCCTACTGCTGCTCGACTCTGTCCCAGGTTGGCTGCTTTTCTTTCGCTTTGTCTCTGACGTGTCCTGAGCACAGGTGAGACCAGCAGGAACTTGGACAGAAACTTTTGTTCAGTTCTAAGGAAGAACAATGGGGAAATAAACACTGAAAATGCAGGGGCATTCAAACAGGCTGGCCTAACAATGAAGAAGGCTTTAATTCTACTGTAACTCGCTTGCTCTGCAGAATTTAAAAGCTTTACACCATCCCATATGAATTTGTGTCTTTTCTTTGTCTCTTTATTCCCAGTCGTTTCTAAGCGGTTACAGTAAATTTAACATCCACTACCCAGCTATGCCTTCCTAACCCTCCTGACACATCCTAGTCCAAACTGAGGTTCAAAGTTTCCCTTTTTTGTCTGAGACCCACCTCCTTACTTCCAGTTTTTGATTTGAGGGATCTGCCTCTTCCCTGAGAATTAATTCACTGTTCAGCTACAACTTCACCCTCTCCACTCATAGATAGGGCTCTGGGGGAAAAAAACAACAACAACAAAACATTTTTTGTCTTTCAATGCGGCTCTTGTAATTACTTGTTTAATGATAATAATTATTATTTTAAGGGCTTACTATGTGCTGGCCAGCATGCTTTGTAGAAATTATCTTAATTCTCAAAACAGCCTTTTGCTGATGTTAATATTACCTGCCCTTTTTACAGATGATGTAATTGAGACTCAGATCTATGCAAATGGAGTGAATAAATGTCTTAATAAATGAATGAATGAAAACAATGAACCGTCAGTAGTCCGGCCATCACTAATAAAACACACTACATCTTTTCCCATCTTGCTTCATGCCACCAAACAACTCAGGCTGGCATTGTTGTAGTGAGATGCTTCTGACAGAAGCCAGGATTTAATAAGAGAAAAAAGGAATGGCCTCTTAATACAAAGGTGTCATTATCTTTGTAAACTTCACCACTATAAAGGGTTTAATGGTTCACAGAATAGAGTTTCATCCTAAGTTTCATTCAGGCTTCTGGTAATAACTCCCAGGGTGAATAAGAAAATCACCAAACCTCTCTGTGAGTCAGTTCCTCATACTCAAAACAGGAATAATGAAGCTTGATTGTTATTAAGGCTTCTTAAGATCGTCAGATGAAAGATACTGTATTCATCCAAGACAAATTATTCACCAACATACAAGGAGGGACTCTCAAAGGAGAAAAATCTAGTCACAGCTCAGAAGTGTACTTAGAAGTAAATGATAAGTCACTCCAAAAATAGATGCAGCGTTGATGTATGAGTGAGGACCCAAAAACCCGGAATTTATTTATTAAAAATTGTTTATTGATTCTTACATGTTTAAACATCCCTTCAGAGAATCTGATGCAATATACTTAAAGACACTTTTTCCACTGCTCAAAACAGTTTTTGAACTCGTCAATTTTGATGACTTTTAGTGTTTCTGCTGTTTTTTGTTTCACCTCTTTCACATTGGCAAAATGTTTCCCTTTGAGGACTTTTTCATCCAGGGAAACAAAAAAAAGTCACCTGGGGCAAGATCAGGTGAATAGAGAGGGTGGGGCACGGAGGTCATGCCATCTTTGATCAAAGACTGCTGAACACTCAGCGTGATGTGGACAGGTGTGCTCGTAAACCACCCATCATGAAATGGGCAAACACGTTAAAAGAATCTCCCAAAAAAATTCACTGAAGCAGAATGCAGCCTCTCACAACAAAGCTAGTTGGGACACTGATGCCAGTGGTCCCTAGAACACACCTAGTGGATGAAGCCTACAAGGGGCCCGTCCTCCAAAAGATCATTCCAGGTTTTTTGGGGTCCTCTCTCATATATGTTTGAGAACAGTGGTCCCCCAAAATGACTGGGATCTTGGAATGTGAAGCTTAGAGTCTGGCTCTGCCTGTTTGGCAGGAGACCTTGATGTCATACCTAGCGATCTCATTTTCCCCATTAGTGAGATAGACATGACTCTAGGATGCTTTTTGTGATTTCCCTGCTCAAAAACCTTCTTTGGATCGACTATGATTGTGCATGAGACCTTCAGCCTGGAATCTGGAGGCTGTCTAGAGATGTCCCCAGTCTCCCTTTATATACTTTTCTTCCAATGTTCCTTTTCAACTTTTTCTCAGACTGGAACACCCTTGGCTCTTCTCTCTTTGTTTTTTGTTTGTTTGCATTTTGCTTTTGTTTGAGTTGTGATCTTAGTCTGTCCAGGCTGGAGTACAGTGGCATGATCACGGCTCACCATAACCTCCACCTCCTGGGTTCAGGCAATCCTTCTGCCTCCCACCCAAGTAGCTGGAACTACAGGCAAGCGCCAGCACACCTGACTAATTTTTGTAAACATTTTTTTGTAGAGACGAGGTCTTGCTGTGTTGTCCAGGCTGATCTCAAACTCCTGGGCTCAAGCGATTCTCCCACCTCGGCCTCCCAAAATGCTGAGATTATAGGTGTGAACCACCACACCTGGCCTCTCCTTGGTTAGGCCAATTCCACCCATGTGGAATGGTACTTCCCTGCCCTTCTCCTTGTGTCAAACTCCTACCCATCCTCCAAGAAATCCTTCTTTTCCTTGGACAAAGGATTTGACTCTTAGTTCTGAATCACCTGTAGCTTGTAGCAAAATGTTTATCAAGGCATTAGCCTCACTTATATGAGAAAAGCAATATTTTCATTTTTCCTTCAATATTTTTGGCTTCCAAAACTTGGGTCTGTTGTGTCCTGAGATTCCCCATGATGTCCCATGAAGAGTACTTTCCTACTATTCTACTCTCAAAACACTTTGGCCCAGTGAAACTATAAACTGTAGGATGCATCATTCACAGAAGAGACCATGCCACACCCACCTCTGTACCTCCACTGGTGTCCCATATCTCCTACCCTCTGCCTCCTAGTCATTCCCTCACAATCTGCCCTGGAAGTTATACTCCTTCCAGGACAGTTTCCTGTGTCCTGCTTTCCTTCTAAATTCAACCTGAGCATTATGCTAATTCTTTGATACATACAAAAAGGAACTAACTATGAGTTCTTCCTACACAGGGTTTACAAATAAGAATTGTTGATTCAGACTGAGTATGGTGGCACAAACCTATAATCCCAGCTTCTTGGAAGGCTGAGGCTAGAGGATCAATTGAGCCCAAGTTCAGTCTGGACAACATAGAGAGATTCTATATCTTGAAAAATAAAAAAAGAAAGAAGAACTAAATTGAGAAAAAAAAATACGAATTGTTGACTATTCAGTGTTTTTAAATAGTTGAGTGACTGAATATTCAATATAAATGAAAAAACACAAATAATTGTAATTCAAGAAACATAAGTACCCAAAGAGATTGACAAATAACATGCTACGAGAACGCAAAGCATTCTGGTGCAAGAGATATCTTATAGCAAGGGGATCTGAAAAAGGAAGTGGCATGTAATGTGGGTCCCTAGGATTTAGCCAGGTTTGGAAATGGAAGGTGAGAACAGTCCAGGCAAAACAAGGACAAGAATGGAAAAGTATGAAGTAAATAAATAGAAAACAAAGTGATGGCTAGAGATGAGGGCACACACGTGGTTAGAAGAAGAATAGATCAGATCAGACAAGGCTTGGAGGCTGTGCTAACTTGTGATGGAGAGTCAAAGAAGCCACCACAGTACTTACTGTCCCTCAGGACTCACTGTAATTGATGATATCGGCATAGGATGCCCTCCAGGGCTTTCTAGCTGTACTGCCTGACACTGTTGCCCTATGATAGTAGAGAGGCAGGT
This sequence comes from Carlito syrichta, assembly GCF_000164805.1. Taxonomy (NCBI): domain Eukaryota; kingdom Metazoa; phylum Chordata; class Mammalia; order Primates; family Tarsiidae; genus Carlito; species Carlito syrichta. Next base: position 1,006,138 of record NW_007252748.1, read on the forward strand.
GGGAATCTCCTAGTAGTCACGGGCAGGATGGGTGGGACCTCTCAAAGAGTCCTCAGCAGCAGTGTGACAATGCGGAATGGAAGAAAGCCAGTTTAGGCAAAATTTTTTTTTGAGTTAGTGTCTCACTCTGTTGCCCAGACTGGAGGGCAGTGGCATGCTTACGGCCACCGCATCCTCAACCTGCTAGGCTCAGGGGAGCCTTCTACCTTGACCTTCCAAGTAGCCTGAACTACAGGCACATGCCACCATGCCCGGCGAATTTTTTGATTTACTGTAGAGATGAGGTCTCGCCAAGTTGCCCAGACTGGTCTCAAACCCATGGGCTCAGGCAATCCTCTCACCTCGGCCTCCCAAAGTGCTGGAATTATAGGCATGAGCCACCACGCCCGGCCTAGGCAATATTTTACTAATCCACAAGCCACCATTTGTAATTAGGTGATTTATGATAATGGTTAATTAAAAACTTACAAAGCATACACAGAAGAAAACTAGTTCAAGAGGTTGGTCACCAGAATACAGGGATATACTTTATTTCCATAAAATCCTGCCTTATTGTGCAATGAGGTACCACCTTAAACTTACTGGCCATTAGAGTGGCACTTTGATGGGCTAAAGTAGTCCTTGAAATGTTCCATTTGGTGTTTTGACTTCTAAGTTTAGCTGGGGCCTTCACAAAGTGAACACAGAAGAGGCTGGCCCACTGGGAGTCAGAGCAATGCAGCCAGGAGGGTGGTTAGTCAAGGCCTGTGTCTCTGGACAGGCATGAACAGTGGGGTGAGGGCACTTACAGCAGTCAGAGAAACTTCATTCTAGGCTAGTTTTCTAACTGTGTGGCCTCAGGCAAATCAACTCACCTCTCTGAGCTTCCATTTCTCTGTTAGGATTTTGGTAAGGAATAAATAAGAAAAGCTCACTCAGCATTCAGGATAGTTCTTTCTTACCTGTCAGAAGCTGCCAGGATTCCAGGAACTGTTTCTTTCATTGATCCATTCATTTACTCAATAAAGATATTTATGTATTGTAACAAAGTTGTAAACAAAACCCTTATTAGGCTTATGATCTAGTGGAGGAGATAAATATTAAACTAGCACTTATTGGCTGTGTGGCCCTGGGCAAGTCACTCTACCTTGTTGAGCTCTACTTCTTCACTGATACAAGCACACACTGCGGTTAATTTCAGTATTAAAATAAGAACATGTATACAAAAGGGGCTGTACAGATGGAAGGTTTCTGGCACATCTCTGCAGTCTTCTCCTCTCCTGCTATAGCCCCCAGCATCGGCACTGGACACAGGAAGGAGAGAGAGGAAGGCGAGGCTCAGTGGCTCAGCCTGTGATCCCAGCACTTTGGAAGGCCGAGGCGAGAGGATTTCCTGAGCCTGGGCTTTCAAGACCAGTCTGGACAACTTGGTGTGACCTCGTCTCTTTAATAAATCACAAAAATTAGTTGGGTGTGGTGGCATGCATCTGTAGTTCTGGCTACTTGGAAGGCTGAGGTGAAAGGATCACCTGAGCCCAGCAGGTCAAGGCTGCGGTGGCCAAGAGTGTTTCACTGCCCTCCAGCCTAGGTGACAGAGTGACACTCCAATTCAAAAACAAACAAACAAACAGACAAACAGAAACAAGTGGTAGGTTAGTCCACGGTAATTATTTTACCTTTTTCCAGAAAAAGAAAGAAATGTACTGTGGGAACTACTCAGAAACAGAATGCCAATGACCACAGTCTTTAGGTCTCTGGATTTCTTATTGACATTCACACTGCTAGTGTTTAAACAGGGGCTGGGCTGTTATACACAGTCATTGTTTGCTGTGGCCCAGCAGGACCTATGAGGCAAGGCCATTCAAACCTCAAAGCGGATCACCCCATTGCCAAGGAGGTGGCAGCCACGGTTTGAAGGAGAGGGGGGAATCTCTGCCCCAAAGAAGTCATGCTTTGACTTCCAGATTGAGAGCTAAGAGCCAGAAAGAGCTCAGCAGAGCAGAGACACGCCAGAAGGAGACCCCAGCCCTAGAGCCGTTGGAAGTGGTATGAATCCCCAGGGCGTCAGAGGCGGGGTCCCTCACCTGTAATCCCCACTCTCGCTCCAAGGCAGCAAGAAGGTGACTTTGGGATGAGGACGCCAACACTCCCTCTCTGTGCCTCCAACAATGAGGTCGGTTCACATGGCTTACTCTGCGGCAGTATCCTTTAGTGCGAGACAGAGTGGCATTTAGTGGAGCTGTTTATTCATCAACAAAAGCACTGAACACCTACCATGCATCAAGGACCACAACAGCACCAACGGAACTCAGAGATAAGAAAGGCAAAGCCATGGATCTCGTATTTTGGGGAGGGAAATGAGACATAGACATAGGCCTGGCCAGGAGTCAGTGCTTGGTGTTTTTATTGCCCAAACAAAGAGTTAACTGAATGAGTGAGCAGGAGGCCTTAAACAGGAGCAAGCCACATGGTCCAGAAGAAAGAACACAGGATTGGTATGTAAAGGTGGAGTTGGCATCCCAGCTTACCCACTTTCCAGTTGGGTATGAGACTGGATAATTCTGCTTGCTTCCAGATCCATTGTCCACTTTGCTGTGTGTCCCCCGGGGCTGGACGGTCTTTCTGGTCTGACAGCCCAAAGGGAGTCCTTGGAAAAAGACTAGGGCATGAGGGCAGGGTTATTTCTGTTCTGCCCCTGGGTGGGCTCCTGCAGCCACTGCGCGTCGCAATCCTCTTCTCCCTGGGCTCTGGGAAAATCATGTCCTCCCCTTGTTCTTCGGCCCATAGTACCTCACCATTGCTGACGTCTGAATGCCCTAACCTTTCTCGTCTTCCTTTCATTCTAACCACTCCTCTGGAAAGGGTTCCTTCATGAAAACCACCTGAATTAGTTCCGTTTCATGCAGTAAATTAGAGGAAGTCATGGAATCGCAGTGTCAGATTCCTCAACTATAAATGGAAATAATAACAATACTTAGTGTTTGGCTGAACATTGGCCCTCATAAATGTCGGCTGCTTGAATGAATGAATAGCTAAGAGGATTAATGATACAGTATTAATATGCTAGGTGTGAAAATGCTGCTTATTATAACTCTTATTAAGTGGCAAATGAATGTAATAGTATTAACTATCTTGATAGAATCAGGAAAGCTGACTCCATTTGTTAATTGTGTGATCTCAGGCAAATTATTTTCTGGATCTGTACCTCTGTTTCCTCCCCTGTAAAACAAAAGAGTAAGAGTTAATAACCTCATTCATTCATTCATCTTGGACATACTATCAAGTACTAAGCATTTAAAAGAACTGTACAACAATAGGAGTCAGAGAAGCCAAGGACAGCCTCGGGGAAGGAGCAGAAACTTGAATAGACTCCTAACCAGAACAGCAGAAGGACCTTCCAAGTGACCAAGATTGGAGGGGAGAATGGGTTGGAGAGATCTGTCAATCCTGGTGGCCAAGAAAACATCTGACTGGAACAGATATTGCTCATGGGGACATAAAGGGAAAAAGCTAGGGATATAGGCCTTGGCCACCAGATAGAGAAACTAAAAGAAACTGAAAAAGGCGGAGTCTGACTTCCTTGAAGCCTCAAACTAGTGCAGAACTGGGATTCCAGTTTCCTCTGCTCGACTTACTAAGTTGCCATCAGCATCTCTGTCTCTATCTCCTGATGTCAGGTACCTTCTCCCTTTTATGGTTCCTTTCTTTGAGGATCACTTGTCAAATTAGGGATGGGGGAAAATTTATTGAGTGAGGAAACCATGTGGTAAGGGATTTTTTTGGTACCATTCAAATCTTGGCAGAGGACTTGTTCCTGCCATTGTCCTACTTGCATTTTAAAATCTGTTCACTTGCAGCAAAGTCAAAGGCAATATCATCCAATGAAAGTGATTTTCAAAAATTATTACAAAAACATAAATCCAGGAAAAAAAATTATGGGCATTGAGCAAGAATATTAACTGGAGGATCCTAGGCATTTAAGTTAAAAGTATTTGAAAAATATCATAGAAATTAATAATAAGAAAAATAATGTAGGCCGGGCTCAGTGGCTCAGCCTGTCATCCCAGCACTTTGGGAGGCCGAGGTAAGTGGATTGCCTGAGCCTGCGATTTCAAGACCAGCCCGGGCAACTTGAGGAGACCTTGTCTCTACAATAAAAAATCCAAAATTAGCTGGGCGCGGTAGTGCGTGCCTGTAGTTCTGGCTACTTGGAAGGCTGAGGCAGAAGGATCCCTGGAGCCTGGCAGGTTGACTCTGGGGTGACCTTGAGCGTGCCACTGCACTCTAGCCTGGGCGACAGAGTGAGACTACAACTAAAAAAAAAAAAAGAAAAATAATGCAAAACTATGGTTACATACATAGAGATATTAGAAAAATGTGGCAAGCTGTGTGAGTTTAGGTCTCTTCTTTCCCTTCTTGGACCTCAGCTTCCCCATATGTCAAATAAAGGAGTCAGCCCTGATGTGGGGCTGATATCTGGCTCTGGAAGCCTGTCCTGCCCCGATGGGACCTGCAGCTCCCAGTTAGTTACTGTCTTTCCCTCTGCTGAGAACAGCATTCCTGGGAGGGCATAAGAGCACTTGCGTCACTTTGGTGTCGGCTTTTGTGATCTTTGTCCTCTGTGTGGCCTCTTGGTTCACAGGAGCTGGAGAACTGAGGCAGCTGCTCAGCTCTGGCACTTCATCTGGCTGTGGCCAAAGATGAAAGAATTCAGCACCAGCCAGCAATAAAGCTGGGCCCTTGGGTAGAGGTCATCTAGATGTATGCTGGCCTTACCACCACTGCTGGGGACAGGACTCATCACCTCTAATGGATGCTCGCCAGGGGAGCCCCTGGACTCTTGTCCGGGCTTCAGTTCATACCCCACATGGCTCCCACAATGGTCATTCCATAATGTTCATCTGTGGTTCATGATATTCTCCAGCTCAAAAATACTGAAGCTGGGTGCAATGGCTCACGCCTGTAATCCCAGCACTTTAGGAGACCAAGGTGGGAGGATTGCTTGAATGCAGGAGTTCAAGACCAGCCTGGGCAACATAGTGAAACTGCATCTCTTAATATTTTTTAAAAATTCTAAATAAAATAAAATAAAATATTGAACTACAACAGTACGTACCCAAGGAACACCTGTTCTACACTGGGCATCATGAACACAGACGTCTCTGGAGCTTAGAGAAGCAGTTTATCTGTCTCCCTTCCTCTGGCTGCTTCCTGGTGCTCCAAGAAGTCCTGCAGGAAAAAAAAAAAACCTGTTCAGCCTCATTCAATCCAGTGTATTTCCAAAATATATTCAACTAAAGGACTTTGTTTTTTTGCTTAGTAACTCTGAGAAATGTCCCTCAAGAGTACAGTCCCAATCATGTACTTTGGGGGAAACACAGCTCTGTGGGTTAAAATCTAAACTTTCTTGTGTTTAGATGAGGTTTGCCTCGGTCTAGTCCCTGATAACTCTCAACCTTGTTTTCCACTACTCCTCTGTATACCCTAAATGCCAGCTCCACTGAATGATTCACTGGTAGTTGATGATTTGTGCATGTGAGCAAGTTGCAAAAATATCAACCTAAAGAAAAGAAAAAAGAAAAACAGGGCCTTCAGCAAGAATACTACCTGAAGAATTCTAGGATTCAAGTCTAAAGCACCAGAAAAGTAAAAATTATACTGATTATTTGCTCACCTTTTTGTCAATAAACTAGGTATCTCCCCCACTCCAGTCCTTTACTCCCTGTGTTTCCTTGGCCTAGAAACTTTCCTCTTTCATTACCTATGAAAAGTATATTTATCTTTCAAAGCTCTACTTAAACGTTGTTTCTTCTGTGGACCCTCCCAAAATTCCATATAGGAATTTATTTCAAACAGGCTCAGTGGCTCACTTGGGAGGCCAAGGTAGGAGGACTGCTTGAGCCCAGGAGTTTGAGAACAGCCTGGGAAACATAGTGAGACCTCATCTCTACAAAATGTTAAAAAATTAGCCAAGCATGGTGTTGTGTGCCTGTAGTCCCAGCTACTCAGGAGGTTGAAGCTGGAGGATCACTTGAGCTCAGGAAGTTGAGGCTGCAGTGAGCTGTGATCATGCCACTGCTCTCCTCTGGGTGACAGAGTGAAACCTGTCTCAAAAAAAAAAAGAGAAACAAACAAACAAAAACTTCTTACTCATTATTCTGCATTCTTATGGCACATTTCATGAACTATTAAAGTACTATTCATTCAACTTTCTCTGACATGTATAGTAAAAGCTATGATTTATTGGCAGCACTCTGTGCCACTATTAGGTTATAGGTAAAAGGCATACTAGTTAAAAGAAAAACAGAGACAGTCCCTGTGATCTGTGCTCTGGGTCTCCTCTCCTCACCTGGGAGCCTCTTGGGTCATGTCCTCAGAGCCTTCTTCCATACGCTGCTTCATTCTGAGTCTGTCTCAGCCACTACGCAAAAGTTGGGCATTAACTTGCCTCCTAGTAAGATAATCTGTTGAAACCAGAAAGAAGATTATTCTGAGCCCTGGAAGGAAAGAAAAGGAGGTATTAATTAGCAATAGTTCCCAAATGAAGGGCTTAATTATTTGGCATTCAAGCAGTCAGAAAGGAAATTGAGAGCAAGAAAGTAGATGCAAAAAGCTGAATGTGAATAAGCAGAGCAGCTGTCATAAAGACCATGCATTGCATTTTCGGTTTTTATTCAATCTTTTTCTTTTAGACCCAATCCTAGCAAACCATTATTATATCAGAAAGAGCAGATGAAAAACGTGGAGGGGGGTGATGCAGAGAAACTACCAGAGACAGCAGGATGTGACAGTGTGTAGATGCCACAGAATCAGAGCAGAAGAAACCTGGATATGGAGTCATTGAATGGAGGGACGAATAGTCCCCCAAACTTCTACCATCTCAACCTCCAAGGACATCACAACCACAACCCTGTAGTCTGGGAGCGACAGTCACAGAGATGCCCAAGTTATCAAGAAGACATTTACACAACCTGCATATCTTTTCTTAGAAGTCAGCCAAGTATGTATTAATATAAGCTATTAGGGAACAATTTCTTCTAAAATTATAAGTGTTTGTTTAAAAGGCCAAGATTTTCCCTGAGATATTTTCACAGTTTGTGCTTCTTGTTCTTAGTTCTTTGCACAAATGTCACGTTCCTGAACACCTTGATTTAAATTGCAGCCCCTCCCCCTACCCAAACCCCACCAGCACCCTAGCCTCTTTTTTGTTGTTGTTGTTAATTGATTTTTTTTTTCTTTATTTTAAAGATGTGAGGTACAACTCAGGGTTAGGTATACAAATGTTCATTATGCAGGTACACTTGTTGATGAGGTGTGCTCCTCCCTCCCCTGACAGTTTCCTTCAACTGCCAATCCCACCACCCTCCCACAGCAGTTTCCCACTATTGCCAATCCCTTTTTTATAGCATTTGATATTGTTCAAGGTCTGACCCTAGCCTCTTTTCTTACTGTATTTTTCTTCATACCAATTATCATCTAATATAATATAAACTTAGTGTTTGGTTGTTATTCATATCTCTCACCCCCATAAAATATCAACTTCATGAATGTTGTCTGTGTGTCTGTGTGTTTTCCCTGCTGCATTGTGGGGAAACCATGCACCTAACACATGTAGGCTATTATTATTATTATTTTATTATTATTATTATTATTTTGAGTTGGAGTTTCACTCCGTCGCCCAGACTGGAGTGCAGTGGCCACTTCTGGCCACCGCACCCTCGACCCACTGAGCTCCGGTGGTCCTTCAGCCTCAGCCTTCCAAGTAACTGGAATTACAGGTGCACGCTACCACGCCCGGCTGATTTTTTGATTTACTGTAGAGATGAGGTCTCGCCAAGTCGCCCAGGCGGGTCTCGGACCCGCGGGCTCAGGCAATCCACTCACCTCAGCCTCCCAAAGGTGCGGGATTACAGGCTGAGACACTGAGCCTGGCTTTATTTTATTATTATTATTGTTATTTGAGTTGGAGTCTCACTCTGTCACCCAGACTGGAGTGCAGTGGCATGCCACAGCCACTGCAACCTTGAGCTGCTGTGTTTAGGCGATCCTTCCACCTCAGGCTTCCAAATAGCTGGAATTATAGGCATGCGCCACCATGCCCAGCTACATTTTTTTTATTTATTGTAAAGACGAGGTTTCACCATGTTGCTCAGGCTGGTCTCGAATCCCTGAGTCAGGCAATCCTCTTGTCTCTGCTTCCTAAAGTGCTGGGATTATAGGCATGAGCCACCGTGCCTGGCCTGGTCTTCATTATTGAATGAAAGTATGAATGAATAGATTTTGTTATTTGGAATACAATTCTTACAAGTCATTCTATGGAAATATTGACTACATGCATAAAAACTATATGAGAATTTTAAAACTTAAGGCATATTAATTCATTGGCAAATATTTTTTAAGGTCATGTTCTATGCAGCCACTGCAGGTTTCTTATTTTGTTTACACCCATTCTTTTGAGTCCCTAAAATGCCAAATATTCTACATGCATTTACTGACATGTAACACATGTGCATGCACACACACATACACATACACAGACACAGACATGACATTCTGGTTCCTCCTTATAGCCTAGATTAGACTTTACTAACTATCTTTTTAAAGGTTTGACAAGTCTGGTCTATGTCTCCTTCAGAAAATTCTTAGAAGTAGGAAATGATAATATTGATTAGAAAGGATAGGGTTTTCCCATGAGTGAGCCTAGAATCATTATTTAACCACTGTTTATGGTGATGTTTGAGACAGATATTGAATCCTGGAGAGTACACTGGATATAGTGCCAAAAACTTGATTCCTAGCCCTGGATCCATCAGTTAAGAGCTGAATGACTTAACCACAAATAGCTAGTTCAGAGGTCTTTTTTTTTTTTTTAATGTGACTTTGTAAACTATAAAGTACTATGCAATTTTAAGAAATCATCATTATTTTGTTGAGAAGTAAAAAATACATTACATGGTACCAGAAATAGAAGTGAGATTTTGGTGACTTGTGACTCTTGATGTGCATGGGTATCAGTTTTGAGATCTTGGCCAACTTCATTGTTACAGAATTTGCCATGTGACCTTCACATTTAGGACCTCAGCTTCATCATGTGCAAAAGAAGTCTTCTCCCTAGTTCCAGAACACTGAGATGATTTCTCTGACTCTAATTACAACTGACAGGGTCTATAGGTCTGTACCAATTAATTGGTATGGATTCCAATTGGTCCTGAAGCCTCATCTGGCAGTTGTCTAAGAGTGAGCATTTTAACTTTCTTTAGTCACTCTTTCATTCAAATAGTTCAACAAATGCTAGTTGGTGGCAGAGACTGTACACTAATTATGTGTATATAAACCTACTCTTGAACTTAACTTTGCTCATTGCTGGTACGAGGACTTCTGTCTTCTTCTATTTGTTACCTCCAACATTTAGAAACCTTGAGGAGCTAAGAGCAAGGTGCAGGGGCCCACACAGGGAGACTGACTCACTCTGTCTGGGATAGACAGACAGGGTTTCCCACGAGATAATGTTCAGAGGAGAGGTAGAAATTAGCTAGGCAGGGGCAAGAGACAGGTGTGGAATACAGTAGGGAAAGAATGTGCAAAGACCATGAAGCAATTCACTTTATCAGTTTAATAAGCATTTATTGTGCACCTGTTGTGTGCTAGGTACTGTAGATGAAAAGGCATGACTATTTAGAAAATAGAAAGTAGATGGGATGGAGCTGATGAAGGTTAGTGTGTTAAGCACTTGAATGCCATGGTCAGGACTCTTTTGTGAGAATCTGTCATAGCTAAGGGCATAGATTTATAGTATTGTTGAATGCATAAAGGAAGATTACATAGCATGATCCCTTTGTGTAAAATTATGTAACTTCACCATTCAGACATTCAACAGATTTAATAAATGCTAACAATATACTAAATGTTGGGGATATAAGAGCAAGCAGGATAGAATCCCTATCTCTCAACAAAACATATCAACAGGGTGTAATAAATGTTATTATTCCAGGAACACCAAGCAGAAGGACATAATCTAATTTGGGAAGAGGGATGGCCCAGAGATTTCCAGAGGGAGGCATCCCACCTTAGCAGCTTGGTGTGCAAAACAAAGTCACTCTTCCTTTATACTCAAATCATAATGTCCAGAAGACCCCAGCCACCCAGATTAGAAGACAAATTGTATCTCTGAGATTCCTTTCTCCAGATATTTCCAAAGACTAGTTGTGAATCAGCCCCCTCAGGCATATCTTTGTTGCCACTTCCCAAAGAACATGAATTTATCGTGTCCTTTGAGGCTGACTCCTCCGAGGATAACCAGCTTCCATTGTCTGCATCCAGGTTGGCCTCACTGTAATCACTAGAGCAGGGGCTCAGTGTCTTCCCAGAGCTGTGACCATCTGGGCTGCTAGAGGAAGCACCTGGTCCCTTCTGCAGCCATATGAATGTCTTCAGGACCCTCCTGATTGCCTCTATGATGATGGGTACAGGCCTGTTTCACCTCAGTGTCTCCCCAAGAGAAAAGGGAGGGCCCTTCAAACCATGCCACACTCAAAAGAGGCCCCCCGCAGTAACTAGGCCATAACTGTGAAAGCTCTAGTGGATAGATCAGCCCCTCTATGCACATAAGCAGACACTACTACCCTGTAGTCCAGGAGTCACAGAGATGCCCACGTTATCAAGAAAACGTTTAAATGATGTAAATATCCTCTCTTATAAGGCAGCCAAGTGTATATAAGCTATTTGGGGACAATAAGAGATCATATTATACCCCATTTCACATATCCTACTTTCCTCAACAATATTTTTTGGAGCAGGATGCTGGCCATGGAAGTTGGAATCTGCTAAGGAGTGTGTAACAACTCACTTGCCGGAAAAAAATGTAAAACATATAAACAAACAAGGCTGGGTGCTGTGGCTTATAATTCCAGCACTTTGGGAGGCTAAGGTGAGAAGATTGCCTGAGCCCATGGGTTCGAGACCTGTCTGGGCAACTTGGCGAGACCTCATCTACAATAAATCAAAAAATAGTCAGGCATGGTGGCACCTGCCTGTAGTTCCAGCTACTTGGAAAACTGAGGCAGAAGAATTGCCAGTTGAGGCTGTGGTGGCTGGAAGCGTGCCACTGCCCTCTAGCCTGGGTGACAGAGTGAGACTCCAACTCAAAAAAACCAAAAAAACAAAACCACACCAAATTATACTATACTATACTATACCCAGTCACCGGGTAAAGTTCTGATTTTAATGGCTGCATAATATTTTATACTTTTGAGTTAACATAATTTTTTCATCTGCTTCCATATTTACCAATATTCACCCTGTTTCTGGTTTTTGCTGCTATGAACAACACTGCAACACGTGTACGCGTGTGTGCACACACACACACCTTTGTCATATTGACAATTGTATTTCTTTGCAAGGGGGATTTTTAGGAATGGGATTTCTAGGTAAAATAGATACAACCAGTCAGTAATATTTCTAATGTGTGCTAATGCTTAGTACCTAGGTGCTAAGTACCTGATTACTTAATAAAGTGATGTCTGCTAATATTCTCAGTATTAGCTGAGGAGGTATGTTTTAGAGAAGTTTAGTCATTTATTACTGCCCCACTTAGTGAAACTACATTTACTTTAAAGACATAGGTTATCTGTAATAACCAAACTAACAACTGCCCTTTCCTTGTTTATACAAAGTCCAAAGGAAATAGGACTTCACTGGAAAACTAAAATAGACATGAAAGTTTGCCTCCTCATTTCCTCCTTGTCATTTCAAATCCATTTCCTCAGTGAGGCAGGAACTCAGAAGCTAAAGGTTTTGCACCCATAATTGGAGATTCTTGTTTTGCATTAAAAAAATTGTTATCAGCTCCTTTGCACATCGGATTTGAAAAGCAAAAAGAGAGCTCATTAAAGAATCCTCTCCCCGCCTTTGTGGAGAATGTGAAGAAGAAATATGGAACCAACCCATAGCCTCTAGTCTTTCAATGAGATGAATAAGTTCCTGTGTCTGCATTCTCACATCTGCCCTCTCAGGGCAGACGCTTGGAGGGGGGGTGGCGGGAATCAGGAAAATTTCTAGTTTGAAGGCTGTCCTTGTTATATTCAGCCAATCACGATGAAAATTGAGGCTGCTGCAGCTTGTGAAGAGAAGGCAGTTTTGCAAAATGTGCATGTGGTGGATTCTGGACATAGCCGTTTGACCAAAATGTCAAGCCATGACAGATTTCTAACTCCAGACTGAAATGGAATCTCGCTAGTTGGTCAAGTGCCAGATGCTGGGCCCTGGACACAGCCTGGAGCCCAGAATGTGAGTGAGGCACACCCACAGTTTTCATGAAACCGGAAGCAGGAATCTGGTTGGTCTGCTGCTTTGTTCTCTTTTCATCTGGGTACCAGTGAGCTCAGGGAAGCTGGGTGGCCTCATGAGGGTGTCCTTGTGATTTTGAGCCATCATGCTGGGCACCCTCCACACCAGCGAGAAGAAGCTGCAGGCCGTGCAGGCCCCTTCTCAGCAACCGCCCAGCTCTTTCAGCTCTCTTGTTTTGGGTCTGGTTTGCATTTTGGTGTAGGCCTGACTTCTTGCTTTCTGGCTCTCATGCCCGTATTTGACACCATAATAACTTCCGGGACAGAATTCTGCTTTTCTATATAGTTTGACCCTCATCACCCAGATCTTCCTGCTTTGATCCATCTCCAGTTCTAAAACTGTATCCGCCCTTTCAGATCGTCCTCTTGGAAGGGAGATTGAGAATTATGGTGATAGGGTCAAGGGTTCATTCTGCAAGGTGGAGGCTTAAACAGGACTCAACTCAGAGGCAGAGAAGGAAAAGTTGATTGACACTTAAATACCGATTTTCTTTCCCAGTTTATTCTACATCCATTATGTCTTGACTTCAAGACATAAAGTCTGTTCCTTATTCATGGAGCATCTACCAGGGGCAAGGTTAGGCCTGAAATGAACATTACTGGGGGACAAGAACGGCCAGGACTTGAAGTGTCAGACTGGATCCCCGTTTTCTAGGAGCTCACAGTCTGGATTTGGAAACTCACATGCCCAGAGGAGAAATGTCTAAGTTCAAAGGCAGACAGATTAGCGGCCAATTACAGGGAGAAGGAGAAAGTGGTGTGAGAATTTAAGGTGGAAGACATCCCCAGGAGCTGGGGTGGGCTCAAGGCCTACCACTGACAGGTGGAGAAAGGAAGGAAGAGAGGACACAGTTGCTAAGCACCTACTTATGTGCCAGTGTTAGCAGAAAAACTTTGGCTGGTTATCTCTGGTCGTCCGTAGGACCAGGGTTGGAAGGAAGAAGGGAAGTAGGTATTTCAACCAGGGAAATAGTGCAATTAAAGTACTAACAGTGTTGTGCCAACCATGGCTGAATCTATTCAAGTTGGATGCATGTATTGACAAGTTGGATGAATGTATTGACAAGTTGGATGCATGTATTCTCTGCCAGGGTAGAAACAGCCACAATCTGCATACATTAAATTGCTAAGGAACAAACCACAGTCTCCTCCATGGTCACGATGAATTCTCTGCGCACATGCAAAGCTTTGGGTACTGCATACATTATGAGATAAGAATTGGGAGGCCAAGGCAAGTGGATTGCCTGAGCCCACAGGTTCAAGATCAGCTCGGGAAACTTGGCAAAACCTCGTCTCTACAATAAATCAAAAACTAGCTGGGCGTGGTAGTGTGCGCCTATAGTTCCACCTACATGGAAGACTGAGGTGGAAGGATCTCCAAAGCCCAGCAGGTTGAGGCTGTGGTGGCCAAGAGCATGCCACTGCACTCCAGTCTGGGTGACAGAGTGAGACTCCAACTCATTGTGGGTCCAGGGATTTGCCGAGGGCCTTAGCTTCCCTTCACATGCAGATGTGAAATGATTTCAGGGTGAGAACAATTATGGAAACTTTTATGTCCTTGTTGAAAAATCTCACCCAAAACATCACTTCTCATCTCATACCTAGAAACAAAATGATGTAAAACAACAAAGGAGAGAATTTTTCTTTTTCTTTTTCTTTTTTTTTTTTTTTTTTGAGTTGGAGTCTCAATCCATTGCCCAGGTTGAAATGCAGTAGCATGCTCACAGCTACCCCTTCGTCGACCTGCTGGACTCTGGTGATCCTTCTGCCTCAGCCTCCCAAATAGCTAGAACTACAGGAGCATGCTACCATGCCCGGGCTAATTTTTTAAAAAATTTATTGTAGAGATGTGGTCTCGCTGAGTTGCCCAGGCTGGTCTTGAACCTGTGGGCTCAGGCAATTCCCTCACCTCGGTCTCCCAAAGTGCTGAGATTACAGGCTTGAGCCACTGTGCCTGGCCTAAAGGAGGGAATTTTTAAAATTAGAAAACATATATGTAAGTCCTTAATACCTACAGTGTAAGCTACCAGTATTTTCTTTTTTTTTCTTTTTTTTTTTTGAGTTGGAGTCTCACTCTGTCACCCAGACTGGAGTGCAGTGGCTGTTCCCGGCCACCGCAGCCTCAACCTGCTGAGCTCTCGCGATCCTTCCGCCTCAGCCTTCCAAGTAGCTGGAACTATAGGCGTGCGCTACCACGCCCAGCTAATTTTTTGATTTATTGTAGAGATGAGGTCTCGCCTGCCCAGGCGGGTCTCGAACCCGCAGGCTCAGGCAATCCACTCACCTCAGCCTCCCAAAGATGCGGGATTATAGGCTGAGCCACCGAGCCCGGCTAGTATTTTCTTAAATGCTTTTTAAGTACTGGAAAAACAGTGGTGACTAAAATAGCTGGGGTCCTGGCCCTTGTATTTACATCTAGTTGGACAGGTAAACATTCAATAAGGCAATGAGCAAGTAAGTATGTGATTTCAAAGGCATTCTTTGGGGAAAAAAAAATTCAGGTATTTTGTGAGAGAAAAAGAGAGGTCTCTCTGAGAAGGTGATGTTTCAGATGAGAGGATTCAAACAAGCTGAGTGAGGGCAGAGCATGTGCTATTGGGCTGGCCACATGACCCACTGGAACTTATGTAATACAGATGACATGATGTCCGAGCCCCAGGGTTGTCATGGAGGTAAAATTATTTAATAAATCTAAGACACCTGGCCTGGTGCCTGGCACACACTGGAGGCACTGAACAAATGTTTGCTGAATCTGATTGGCAACTCCCTCCCAGCTTTTGCATTTTAGGGTTCCATGTTTCTCTCTGACTTTGACCCCAGGGAACCTCACCCTTGCTGTAGGTGACAGCTGTGGCCTCTCTGGCTGCCTGCACAGACAGGAGAGACGTGAGCAGGGGATCTGTGGCTTTGACTTCTCTGTGATGCTCCTTGGTGGCTGGAGTCAGCTCCTCTCTCAGCAAGAAGACACAGGTTGCTTCTCTCCAGGAAGAAAACTGTCCGCTCTTTCCCAGTCATCCACATGAATGACATTAAAAAGATCATCCTGGACTGGGCGTGGTGGCTCACATCTATAGTTCCGCACTTTGTGAGAGGATTGCCTGAGCCCACAGGTTTGAGACCAACCTGGGCAACTTGGTGAGACCTCATTTCTACAATAAATCAAAAAATTATCTGGGCATGGTGACGTGTGACTGTAGTTGCAGCTATTTGGAAGGCTGGGACAGAAGGATCACCCAGAAGATCGAGGCTGTGGTTGTGAGTGTGCCACTGCACTCCAGCCTAGGCGACAGAGTGGGACATCTACTCACTCAAAAAAAAAAAAAAAAAAAAATCATCCTGAACTAGAGACAGCAGATATTTGGAATCTTTTTTTTTTTCCAGTCGGAGTCTCGCTCCGTTGCCCAGACTGGAGTACAGTGGCACGCTCATGGCCACCACAAACTCAGCCTCCTGGGCTCAGGCAATCCTTCCACCTTAACCTTCCAAGTAGCTGAATCTACAGGCGCGCACCACCACGCCTGGCTAATTTTTTATTTATTGTAGCAACGAGGTCTCGCCAAGTTGCCCAGGCTGGTCTCGAACCTGTGGGCTCAGGCTATCCTCCCGCCTCAGCCTCCCAAAGTGCTGGGATTACAAGCCTGAGTCACCACGACTGGCTTTGAAAATCTTTAAATCTTCAAATTCTCTCTCTACTGTGCTCTATAATTATATGCAAATCCATTGCATGTCAACTGACCATCACTTAAAACTTTAAGAGCCAGATGGGCAGGTACCACAACTAGGTTATTTCACAGATAAAATGGAGACTCCAGAAGGAAAAGTACTGAGTGCCACCCAGATCATCAGAGGCTCAGACCTGGATGTCTAGTTCTCTTTCTACCATGACACACTGCACAGTGAGAGTAGGCACCAGTGAGAGAATGCAGGAAAGGACTCTAGACAGAGAGGCATGTGTTTATACTCTTCCACTGCCAAGTATAAACCCTACTGTGTGGTGTCCTCTGCCAGGCACTGTGCTGAGCCCCATGGAGGCCCTGGCCTCTGTGATGGCGGTATTGTAAGGACTACAACAGTGAGAAATGTCACAGAGGAATGAGGGTATTTCCAACATTGCTGGAGACTGATCCTAAAGCCGAGTGCTCCCTGGCCAGATAGAGTGCCAGGTCTGTGGCAATGCAGTTAACCTTTGAAACAAAATCTGATCCTCTGTCAGCCACTGTCTGGGCCACAGGCTACCATGGGAACAGCCGAATGAAAGACTCAGCTTCCTCCTTTATTAGCCCAGCATTCCAGAACAAGAGGCAGAATTTGGAGTGTCACTGACCTGTCATGGGGAAAGCTGCTCCTCTGACTTCCCTGCTCTCATCCTTAGGGCATTTCTCATTTATCTCCTCCATTCCCACTGAGTCTGAGTGCTTTCACCTTCTAGAATGCCCAGCCTGTCCCCCAAAACACACTTTGGTGGGTCTTGCTGGTCTGCCCCAGTGCCAGGCCCTAGGACCACAGACTTCTGTAAGCTTCGACTCCCACATTCAAGCCAAGCATGTCTGTCTGGGCTTTAAAGTGCTGTTCTCTTTGTATGGAATGTTCTTCCTCCTCTGGCCAGGCTAACTCCTTTGCTCAACCTTCAGATTTCTGCTGGGCCATCAAGGCTCAGCATACCTTCCCTTAACCTATGTGCTCTCGAAGTTTTGTGTGCCAACTACTAGTGTCACACAGACTCTTGTCATGAGCTCTTCTTTGTCCATATCTCCATCGGACCATGTCTTGTTCTCCATCACATCTGCAGTACCTAGCCCTATGCCTGGCACCTAGTAGGCCCTAAACATGAGAGGATCTAAACAAGTTGAGCAGGGGTGGTGCATGTGCTCTTGGGTGGCCACGTGATCCCTTGGAATGGAGAGAACATGATAATCAATGAATGGAGTCATCTTACCTTTGCACACTCGCAGACACACTTGCACTGAGACCTCGACAGTCCCCTCCATACTCCTCTCCCCCACTGGCCTTAAACTGGAGTCGGCTGAGCAGGAGACTGCAGTTCTCATCTCCAACAACTTTCCAGAAATTTTGCTGTCTTTGGGCAGTCCTCTTGACACCTTTGACAATTAAAATGAAATACATCATGCTTTTCTACCTTTCTGCTTCTTGTTTTGCTTTTGTCTCTTACTCTACTGACCATCACTGTGACATTGTGAGGGCATCTGGAAGCACTCTCCCATAGGTGTGTATGTGTCAAGATAGGGTTGGGATAGCGGGGGGAGGCCCAAGTGCTGGTGGGTTGACACAAGAGGATTTGTGGACAACTACCTACATGCTTTCATGTCCTTCAAGAATTTCAAAAGTGAGCCAGGCTTGGTGGCTCAGCCTGTAATCCCGCGCCTTTGGGAGGCTGAGGTGAGTGGATTGACTGAGCCTGCGAGTTTGAGACCCGCCTGGGCAACTTGGCGAGACCTCATCTCTACAATCAATCAAAAATTAGCCGGGCTTGGTAGCGCGCACCTGTAGTTCCAGCTACTTGGGAGGCTGAGGCGGAAGGATCGCCAGAGCTCAGCAGGTTGAGGCTGCAGTGGCCGGGAACAGCCACTGCCCTCTAGTCTGGGTGACAGAGTGAGACTCCAACTCAAAAAAAAAAAAAAAGAATTTCAAATAAATCAGTCCCTGCCCCTCCAAGAGCTTAGCTTGTGGGTTTTGGAGTGGAAAGCAAACTAACACAAAGGATAATTCTAGAATAGATACCAATAATAGCACATACCATTTGCTAATCTTTCATTTGTATAATCACCTTACAATTTGTGAATTAGGGAACCATTTCACGGTATAAAACTGAGATAAGTGAATTGCCCTGTATATCAGAGAGTAGGTTCCAGGATCAGAGTTTGAACCCAACATGGCCAAGAAGTGGCCAACATTTATTCCCTACCAAGATGCCATTTTGGGGGCCTAATCTTGCTTTTTTTCCCACTCCTGACAGTCTTGGGAGGACTGTCTCTTTCTCCATGGCTCTCAATGACATCTCTCAGCATGCTAGACTGCTAAGATCACCTGTGTTTAATTTAGGTAGTGACTCAGAAGTCCCATTCCCAAAATAGGTGACACAGGCCCACACAAGCTGTGGTCCCCCTCTTTGAACTCATAACAATAAACCCAAACTTATGACCCTGTTGTTTATGAATGAATAGAAGTAAAGCAGTGGTAACTAGGAAGAACTATTCCCAACCTAAACTAGCACCCAAATCAGGTCAGCTGGCACAAATCAACATAAAAATTATTAAGTGAGAAACTTATTGAAAATGACAACTTACTGAGACTTACGAAGTGCAGGGACTGTGGTGTTTGTATGTTTCCATATATTTTTATTCATTCAAATTAGGAAAAACTTTACCTGCAGAAGTTTCGCCTTTACTTTCTCAAAGCAAAAGAGATTGCCTCAAGATGCCAGGCCATAGGGAGGACCCAAGGGTGAGGCCTCAGCTGGAGGGCTCCCTCTTTGCTCTCTCTTGTAACTTGGTATCCCCAACACATGTCTCAACAGCAGTAGGACTGAAAAAATTATATATTTTTTTCATTAAGTAAACAAGCCTGCAGTTAGAAGCAGAACTTCATTCTTGATATACTTGGACGGAGACTCTGCTTGTTTGAAAATCATTCCGTTTAAAACTAATCCCAGCCACTCCCCCCACAGATCTTTGGGCAATCTGACATTGTTGGCGCTCACTTCGAATGACACACTGCGGCAAAATTCCACTGCTTTAAATTAGAGAAGATGTGACGTAGTGGAAAGAACACTGGCCTAGGTCAGAGGGTCTGGCCCCTGCCCTCACCCTCGGGCTCCCCCTGAGAGCAGGGACAGGCCCTTCCCTGATCCGGGCAGCTGCTGGGCCCACAGCCTCTTCCTGCAGCCTGTTTCTCTCTGTGAAGTGCTTCCTCCAGCAGACACAGTGCAGTGCTCTCTTGAGGTCTCTGTGGCATTTCTGGAATGTCCTTCTTCCCCAGTTCTGCTGTTCTTTCTCCTTAGTGTGAAGGCAGGAAAATAAAGAGGCCTATTTATACTGGACTGGGCCAACACGAGCACATCTCATAGCTGAGTATTTACAACTGTTAGTGTTTCAAAGACAACCGGTGAATGGCCTGGCACCTCTCCAATGGTGTGGATGTGGAGTTGGCACTGGCCAGCACGCCACTCGGGGCTGGATGTTGCCTCCCTGTCAGGGGGTGTGTGGAGGGCCCTGTGCAAAGCTGCGGAGTGTGCCACTTCCCTTCGGCTGGCTCTCAGAGCCCTGAGGAGCTCACAGGTTGGAAATGGTGACTTCCCAGAGGAGAATGGTAACCAGCTTCTGTGTATGCAACAATTCATTCTCTTCTCTCGAAAACTCAGAGGGTGGCTTGTACTATGTGTGCTTTAAAGCACAGCAATAGCTCCACCACATTCATTTCGTGTAAGGTAGCAGACTATTCTAGACAAGCTTTGGAGTATCTGCCTCCCCAACATATTCCCTTTGCTTTGAGAACCAACCCCAGCCACAGCCATACTCATGCATTATGTTCTTGTCTCACCCACTCTTGGTTAACTAGACCAGCAATGGACCAATGATCCAAGCTTGGCCAAACAGATATTCTCTCTGAAGATTGAAGACTCACATCTTAGCCTCTGTTGGACCACTGAATGGGGAGGCCTGGTCACCCAGGCCTGGGGAGATGAGCTTGCCATCTCAGGCAGAAGCAGTGGAAGCTTCTGTGCAGAGCAGATGATGAAACTGTCATATGTTGACCCCAGAACTCCAGAGAGATGTTCTGACAGCTTCCCCATTGTAGTTACTCTTGAGGCCTTTGGTCCCCTGAGATATTGCTATATCTTCTTGTAACAGAATGTTCTTTTAGGGCTTAAGTTTATGTAACATAATACCCTATTAGAATTTTTTTTTTAATTTATGGAGAGATCTACCAGTTGCTATCTGGAGAGACAAAGGCAAAAGATCACAGAAGGAAAGATTCTGAGTGGCCTCACTTAGGCAAGCTTCGCCTTGGCAAAGTCAGTCCCTCCAGGTGAACTGCAGAGCCTTAAGAAGCAGGGGGGCAATTTGGAGAATGACCCAGGGATCTTCTGCAAGGGAAAAGTCCCCTGCTCCAGGCTTTCTCCTCAATATCCAGAGAAGAAAAAAGCTGTTGGGATAAATCAGGTTGTCCCAGCCAAAACCAGTATCAGAGAATAGTGAGGCTGCTGATGGCTATCATGTGTGTCAGAGAAAGACAGGGCCGGTACTTCCCTCACGGCTTCTGAAGGCAGCTTCTAAGAGCACCAGGTGCTCTCTGGACAGTGAGCGTATCCAGGTTAAGGCAATGAGACTGGGCTTTCCCATTCTCTCCAGCTTTCCCTACCCATGATAACTGGCACACAGGGCTTTCTGGACTTAGAGGAGGAATCCATTATTCTTCATGAAGTAAATATTGTCATCTCATACCTGGCTTCAAACTCTGAAGTAGAACACTCCAGTTACACATCCAGTAACTTCCCCTTTCTTGCTGAAACTACTTTGGGTGAGACTTTGTTCCTGTGACCAAAAGAACCTTGTTTAGGTCACAGATGCTGGGAGATGCTGGGTTCAGATCCAGGCCTGTCTGACTCAAAATCCAAGTGGCTCTAGGCCCAGAGGTCATCTGCTTCATGCCAAGTTCTCTGGCTGCCTTCAGCAAAACAGTCCTTCAATGCTGCTAAATGACTTGATCCCCTTGTCACTCAAAGGGGATGCAGCATCAGCATCTCCAGGGAGCTTGGTAGCAATGGAGAATCTCCTCAGGATCAAAACCTGCATTTTACCAAGTTCCTAGTACCTTTGGGAAACACTGATACAGATTCACTCCCCCACAAGTCCCTGTAGTGCCAAGCTGTGGACCTCAAAGAGAAGCTGTCTCATCCCTGCCACTAGCTCCCAGTGGGACCTCACCCCCTCTGGGCTCCTCTTGACTTCTTTGTAAAGCAAAGGGCCCTCCTGATGCTGAGCTGAGGTGGAATCAGCTGTTCCCTTCCAAAAGATGCCCCAGGGTGCAGGATAGAGGGATGCGGATTGGAGTGGTGGAGGTACAGGGTGGAGTGGGGGTGTGACTGCTAATAGTTATGGGGTTTCTTTCTGAGGTAATGAAAATATTCTGGAATTAGACAGTGGTGGTGATTATACAACACTGTGACTGCACCAAAAACCACCAGTTCATACACTTCAAAAGGGTACATTCTATGATATGTGAATATCTCAATAAAACTGTTTTTAAAAAGCAGTGGGACAGAAACTGAGAAATAGAAACAAAACTTCTCAGTAAAATTTGTTTCCATTTTACCTCAAAGGCCTATGGGTCTCTGCAGGAGGCCTTCACCTTTGTTCCTGTCTCATGGTTTCTCTTCACAGGGCTGTTGTGAAGCTCAGATGGCACCACGGGTCGGAAGCGATTTGCAAAGGAGTATGTGAGAGATCAAAGTAGATCAAAGTAGGTCAAAAGCAGCCCAACTCCCTGCCTGTCTTGCCCCTCACTCCACACAACTTCCTCAGGCAACCAGATCTTTTGGGGAGAAAGGCTGGTAAGTCTTGGATTTCTTTATAGTACAAGGCAGCTGGCTAGGTGTTATAGGACATTTATTTTAAAATAATTTTTTAAAAACTCTCTAGGAAAATGGTCTGTCATTAAGACCCTCAACTCCAGTATCTTGGAGGTCATCTTGAGGAGTTCCTACCCTACCACCCTCACCTGATCCAGCAACTTCCTCTGTCCTCCCTGGCTGGATTTGTCCCTACACTCCCCTGGCCAATGCTCAGTAACATTTGTCGAATGCATGATTTTTGCCCACGCTTCCGATTATTAGAAAAAGAACATTGAAGGAAATGAGAACATTTGGTAGACTACGAAACCTCATCCTGTTGAAAGTCAGATTCGCTTCTTGATTCGGAGAGACCTGGCCTCCAACCTCCCTGGAGAACTGTTTGTCCCCTTGTTTGCTGCCGGGTTACAAACATTTATGACCCATTTAATTGCACTCAGTGTTGGAAGTCACACAGAAAGGGCTTATGCAGGCTTGGGTGTCATCTCAGGGGTGGGGGCTTTGACATGTCATGTGTTGAAATGCTTCCCACTCCCTCTGTTGTTACTTATTCTTTTGCCTGTTAAGCAGACAGAACCCATCAAAGATTAGAACTCTGCTGGAGTTTCTGGGTTGAGTGGTAATGCACAAATATTTCCCTTTCCACACTCTGAACTCGCTGTCATATTTCTATGGCTGTCACTTTCCTATTCACAAAAATAAAGCCAGGCTGTCCCAGCTGCCCTTCCTCCCTTGGTTTCTGAAATAGCTGTGTTGTAGCAGCATGGGGGAACGTTGTTTGCTGTGATAAACGGTCCCTTCCTTCAAATGGCCACCACACTTTCTGGGAAGTTTCCTCTCAGTCCTGTGATGAGGGAGAAAGTCTCTGGTCGGCCTGTAGGGACAAGGCAGGGACTGCCTGACACAGGCCGGCTCCTTCTCCTTGAAAGTGAAATGAGGGCCCATTTTAGAACCAAACAGAGCTCTTGTGGAGTCTCTTATTGACCACACAACTCAGGGCAAGCTATTTGACCTCTCAGATCCCTATATTTCTACCCTTATTTGGTTGAAGAGAGGATTAAATGAGATACTTTATGGCCTAGATCAGATCTTTGTTAAATGATAACTCATTCAAATTTGCCTCCTGGCCCAGGCAGGGAATGATGTGGGTCTTGTCTGCTCCCTCTCACCCACAGCTGCCTCCTGTCACTGCCTCAAGGGAGGAAAGTCCAGAGAGGCAGGGCGCCCATCCCATGTCCTGCCCTGTGTCTACTTCCTGAGCTAGGCTCATTGAGTCACTCGTTCCCTCCCTTCTTTGTTCAGTAAACATTAAATGGGTATATATTGTATCCAGGAGCCTGTAGGAGGCCACAGGGATGGTAAAGACAAGTTAGACATGGTCCCTGCCCTCAGTACACAGATCTCTACAGGACTTGAGGGACCCTCACGGATCTGTGTACATGCTGAGTTCAAAATGCCATGGGCTGGAGGGAGAGATGCCTGACATTCACTGGAAACTTCAAGAAAGGTCACTCCTTGTGTTGAGACTTGGCCACAGCTTGGGCTGTTGAAAGACCCCCACCATGCTCTTGTTTTGTTCGGCTCTGATACTGCATTTCCAGCAGGAGTTTGTTTGCTTGTTTTGGAATCAGGGTCTCACTCTGTCATCTAGGCTGGAGTGCAGTGGCACAATCACAGTTCACTGCAGCCTCAACCTCCTGGGCTCAGGTGATCCTTTTGCTTCAGTCTCCTGAGTAGCTGTGACTACAGATGTGTACCACCAAGCCTCGTTAATTTTTTTATTTTTTGCAGAGACAAGGTCTCGCTATGTTGCTCAGGTTGGTCTTGAATTCCTGGGCTCGAGCCATCCTCCCACCTCAGCCTCCCAAAGTACTGGGATTACAAGCATGAGCCACCACACCTGGCCTCCAACAGGATTTAAAGGAGCTTTACAATATCAGTGATGTAAAGAGAGTTACTGAGGGATAAGCTGGGAGAGACTCGTATCAAGGAAGTAGGGTCACTAGTCACCTGAGAAAGCCCAGTGAAGTTTGGCGGGGGGAGGCCTCAACACTTGGGACTACATGTTTTATTTATTTATTTATTTAGAGTCAGAGTCTTACTCTGTCACCCAGGCTGGAGTACAGTGGCATGTTCACGGCCACCGCAGCCTCGACCTGCTGGACTCAGGCAATCCTTCCACCTCCAGTCTTTCAAGTAGCTGGAACTATAGGCATGCACTACACGCCCGGCTTATTTTTTGATTTATTGTAGAGACAAGGTCTCACCAAGTTGCCCAGGCTGATCTTGAACCCCTGCACTCAGGCAATCCTTTCTCCTTGGCCTCCCAAAGTGCTGGGATTATAGGCTTGAGCCACCTTGCCTGGTGGGACCACATGCTTTATAAGGGGTCTTCAGGCTTAGATGTTTTGGACCCCAGCAATTCTGAAAGCTGATTACTATAAGTGCATCCTGAGTTTGGGCCTACATTTTCTGGCAGCTAAAACAAAGAGAGGGACATATTGAGTTACACAGTTTTCTTTTTCTGACAAAAGAATGCATACAAATTGATTTGCCAGAACCTGGCATTTTCCTGGAATGAAGCTCCTGCCAAAACGTCCTCTAAGTGTCCCTGTAATAGAGACACCTGGCATATGGAATGGACCTTAGCTACCACCACTGTATTGCAAAAGACCCATAGACATTGTTCAAACAGATGATACTTGTAGGACATTTCCAGAAGGGTGGGGTCACCAGGAACATTGAACATCGTCACCCAAGAAAGACGTTTCCGGCTTCGAGGCTCTTCCCCCATGTGGCCACCACACCTTCTGGGAACTTTCCTCTCAGTCCTCTGATAAGGGAGAGAATCTCTGGTCAGCTTGTGGGGAATAGGCAGGGACTACCTGCCTGGCACAGGCTGACTCCTTCTTGAAAATGAAATGAGGGCCAGGCTTGGTGGATCAGCCTGTAATCCCAGCACTTTGGGAGGCTGAGGTGAGTGAATTGCCTGAATCTGCGGGTTTGAGACCCGCCCGGGCAACTTGGTGAGACCTCATCTCTCCAATAAATCAAAAATTAGCCGGGCGTGGTAGTGCTTGCCTGTAGTTCCAGCTACTTGGAAGGCTGAGGCGGAAGGCTTGCCGGAGCTCAGCAGGTCGAGGCTGCGGTGGCCGGGAGCGTGCCACTGCACTCCAGTCTGGGTGACAGAGTGAGACTCCAACTCCAAAAAAAAAGAAAGAAAGAAAGAAAGAAAGCTAAATGAGGGCCCATTTTAGAGCCAGATTGAGCCCCTGTGGAGTCTCTTATTAACATACAATCCAACAAGCTACTTGACCTCTCATGTCCCTTATTTGGTTGAAGAGAGGATTAAATGAGGTACTATATTAAAGGTGATTGGCCTAGATCGGACCTTTACTGTACTCTTAGGACAAGTACAGGAGGGACCTCATAAAAACATGGCTTCACCTGTGTATAAGAACCACAGCAGAGCCCTAAGTGGCTTCACTGCAGGGATTCAGTATTTCCATTCATGGTCTGTGGATGACTGATATTTTATTTTATTTTTTTTTTGAGTTGGAGTCTTACTCTGTCATCCAGGCTGGAGTGCAGCAGCATGATCACGGACACCCCAGTGTCATCCTGCTGGGCTCAGGCAATCCTTCCACCTCAGCCTTCCAAGTAGATGGAACTATAGGCGTGCGCTACCATGCCTGGCTCATTTTTTTGATTCATTGCAGAGATGAGGTCTCACCAAATTGCCCAGGCTGTTCTGGAACCTATGGGCTCAGGCAATTCCCTCACCTCAGCCTCCCAAAGGGATTACAGGCTTGAGTCACCATGCCCAGCCTGACATTTTATTTTAAGAAAACACCAAACATGTATACATCTACGTATCCATGTACACATTATGTGTGTATATACATGTGTAGTGTTTATGATTATAAGAATAGCACTAATGTTCTTTATAGAAGATACTGAAATGGAGAAAAACATGAAAAAAAGTGCCAGTAATAGCAATTTAGAAAGATAATCTTGATTAGATCTTGCTATAAATCTCTCTAGTCATTTATTTATATGTGAGATACACATGTAAATGTGACCCTAGGGTCAAGCTCTTGTCTTTTTTTTTATATCATACTTTTTCATTTAACAAGATCTTTCTTTCTTTGTTTCTTCCTCTGTTTTTTTCTCTCTCTCTTCTTCCCTTTCTTTCTCTCTCTTCCTTTCCCTCCCTCCCTTCTTTCTTCCTTCCTTCCTTTCTCTCTTTCTCTCTCCTTCCTTCCTTCCTTCCTTCCTTCCTTCCTTCCTTCCTTCCTTCCTTCCTTCTTTCCTTCCTTCCTTCCTTCCTTCCTTTCTTTCTTTCTTTCTCTTTACCTTCATCCAAGATTGGATCTGGCTCTGTCACCCAGGCTGGTGTGCAGTGATATATGACATAACTCACTGTAGCCTCAAACTTCATGGGCTAAAGCAATCCTCCTGCCTCAGCCTCAGGAGTTTCTGGGATTACAAGTATAAGCCACTGCACCCACCTAATGTTCTGATATTATCAGTCATTTCCAAAACAAGGATAAGAGTGCAAAATTCCCCAAACATATTGAGTGATAGAACATTTTCCTGCATACATTATATATAATTAGTGTTCTGAGAGACACACGTAAGTAAATGGCACTTATATCATGGTATATCTTGTAGTATGTCTTAAATATCTTGCCATTAAATACTATTTAATATCATTCAGATGTGTGATTTTTAATGGCTGAATACTTTCCCAGTGTATAACTATTCCAAAGTCCTAGAAACGGAGTCAGTGGCTCAAAAGGAATACACTTTTTAAAGGCCTTTCACACATATTATCAAATGCCCTCCTAGGAGATTGTCTCAATTTAGTATACAGTAGTAAAAGAGTCTGGTAATTCACTGTTCTGACTAGCATCGGGTATAATTATTTTTTAAAATCTCCATTTGAAAAGTGGAAAATAGGCCAGGCTCGGTGGCTCAGCCTGTAATCCCAGCACTTTGGGAGGCTGAGTGGATTGCCTGAGCCTGTGGGTTCGAGACCCGCCTGGGCAATTTGGCAAGACCTCATCTCTACAATAAATCAAAAAAATTAGCCGGGTGTAGTAGCCTGTGGTTCCGGCTACTTGGAAGGCTGAGGCGGAAGGATTGCTGGAGCCCAGCAGATCGAGTCTGCAGTGGCTGGGAGCGGCCACTGCACTCCAGTCTGGGCGACAGAGTGAGACTCCAACTCAAAAAAAAAAGAAAAGTGGAAAATAAGCCAAGCTCAGTGACTCACTCTGGTAATCCCGGAACTTAGGGAGATCATCACAAAAGGATTGCTTATAGCCTGGACAACATAGTGAGACCTTGTTTCTACAAAAAATTTAAAAAATTAGACAGGTGAGGTGGTGAGTGCCTGTAGTTCCAGCTACTTGAGAGGCTGGGGTGAAGGGATTGTCTGAGCCCAGGAGTTTGAGGCTGCTATGAGCTGTGCTAATGCTGCCACTGTACTCCAGCCTGGGTAACAGAGTGAGATCCTGACTCAAAAAAAAAGTGAAAAATTGTGTCTTGATTTTTACTTATTTATTCTTATTTATTTATTTGTTTATTTAGTCAGTGTCTCACTCTGTTACCCAGTCTGAAATACACTGACACGTTCACGGCCACCACAGCCTTAACCTGCTAGGCTCAGGAGATCCTTCTGCCTCAGCCTTCCAACTGGCTGGAACTATAGGTGTTCACCACCACACCTAGCCAATTTTTCTTGATTTATTATTATAAAGATGAGGTCTCACCAAGTTGCCTAGGCTGGTCTCAAACCCCTGGGCTCAGGCAATCCTCTCACCTCTGCTTCCCAAAGTGCTTAGATTATAGGCGTGAGCCACTGCACCCGGCAAATAGTATATTTTTTAAACAATCTATAGTGATTTTTTAAAAAATCACTATGATGTATAGTATACACACAGAAAAGGGCACAAAATAAATATATAGCCACCGAGCCCGGCCATTTTACCTGTTTTTGTTTTTAACTTTTTTATAAATAAAATCTGGCCGGGCTTGGTGGCTCAGCCTGTAATCCCAGCACTTTGGGAGGCCAAGGCAAATGGATTGCCTGAGCCCGGGGGGTTCGAGATCAACCTGGGCAACTTGGCAAAACCTCATCTGTACAATAAACCAAAAAATTAGCAAGGTGTGGTAGTGCACGCCTGTAGTTCCGACTACTTGGGAGACTGAGGCAGAAGGATTGCCGGAACCCAGCATGTCGAGTCTGCGGTGGCCAGGAGCGTGACACCGCACTCTAGTCCGGGCGACACAGAGTGAGACTCCAACTAAAAAATAAATAAATAAATAAATAAATAAAATCTAAAGTATGTGTTGTTTTACATCTGCTTTCTTCTGCTGCACACTATGTTTGTGAGAATCTATATGATGTTGCATTAACTGTAGCACCTTCATTTTCCTTGCTGCATAGCATTTCTTTGTATGGATGTGTCATAACTGTGTATCTCTTCTATTGTTGTTGGAATTTTGAGTTGCTTCCAGTTTGGGCGTCCTTATGAATAATGCTGCTATGGATAGTCTGCAAATGTTTCTTGGTGAACATATATTTCTGATGGATATTTACTTAGGAGTGAAACTGCCAGTTGTGGGGTAGGTCTGTCTTCAAAGTCTGTCTTAGTACAGCAGATAAAGCCACACTGTGTTCCAGAGTGACCATACCTGTTTATATCCTCTCCATGAGTGTAAGAAATCTATTTCTCTACTTCTTGTCAGCAATAGGTATTATCCTATTTTTAACTGTCAGTCATTCTAGTGAGTGTGGTTTTGATTTGCTATCCCACATCCCCAATAACGAATGAGGTTAATCACCTTTCATATATTTAATGACTAATTGCATTTGTGGAAGCTCTTGATATATTCTGAATACTCTGGTGTATTTGTTTCCTATTGCCACTGTAACAAATTGCCATAAACTAACTTAGTGGCTTAAAACAAAGCAAATTTATCCTTCTCTGGAGGTGAGAAGTCCAAAATCAGTCTCATGGGGGTTAAAAATCAAAGTATTGGTAGGGTTGCTTCCTTCTGAAGGTATTTAGGGGCAAATCTGTTTCCTTGCCTCTTCCAGCTTTTAGAACTCACCTGCATCCTTTGCCTCAGCCCCTTCCACACATCACTCGGACCTCCTGCTTCTGGTGTCACATCCACGATGTCTCTGACTCTGACAGTGAGATTCCGACTCAAAATCATCAATCAATCAATCAATTAATTAATTAATTAACTAACTGGAATGCACTATTTGTGTGTGTATTTTTTTAAAAAAACATTTCCATAGCTTTAGGGAGTACAAATAGTTTTTGGTCTGGGCTTTAAATGTATCCACCACTCCCACCTATGCATATTGTACCCAACAGGTGATTTTCTTGTCCCTCCAGTCCCTTTCTTTCCCCCTTCAGGGTCTCTAGTGTCCATTATACCATTCTCTATGTCTTTGCAGATCCTTGGTTTAGTGCCCACTTATAAGTAAGAACTTGCGGTGTTTGGTTTTCTGTTCCTGAGTTAGTTCACTTAGGATGAGGTTCTCCAATGCCATTCAAGTTGCTGTAAAAAACATGATTTCATTATTTTTGGTGGCTGAATAGTATTCCAAAGTGTATATACACATTTTCACTATCCACTGATCGGTTGATGGGCATTTAGGTTGATTACACATCTTTGCAATTGTGAATTGTGCTATCATGAATATGCAGGTGCAGGTTTCTTAATAATGTACTCTTTGTTTAAACTCCCAGTTACCTCGTGGCAATTTAGTTTTTATTTATCTTTTAGCTTAGGATTTTAGAAATAAGATAAGATTTTTCTAATAATGCAACAAAAATATTTTCAATAAAGTATTCCTCTTGTATCTTAGAAAAGTGTCACTCTCTGTAAGAAGGTCTATTGCATAAAAGGCAGTTATTGGGTTTGTCATTTAAATTTTTAAAATATATTTATTTACACAAAGTAGCCAGTGCAGAAAAATATTAATTTTTCTTCAGAACCATTGCGAGCATCAGCTTTTATTTGAGTGAACAGAAAAAGAAATTGATTGCCATTCCTTGAAAAGAAAGGACTTGTATACTGCCATAGCTTCCTGTTGGCTATTCATTGAAAGCCTTTGAGATTTCTGCAAAAAGCAGTGTGATTATAACTTTTTGTAATGGCAATCATATCACTTTAAAAGTGAGAACAAGCCGGGCTTGGTGGCTCAGCCTGTAATCCCACGCTTTGGGAGGCCAAGGTGAGTGAATTGCCTGAGCCTGCAGGTTCGAGACCCACCTGGGCAACTTGGCGAGACCTCATCTCTACAATAAATAAATAAAAAAATTAGCCGAGCGTGGTAGCACACGCCTGTAGTTCCAGCTACTTGGAAGGATGAGGCGGAAGGATTGCCGGAGCCCACAGCAGGTCGAGGCTGCGGTGGCCGGGAACAGTCTGGGTAACAGAGTGAGACTTCAACTAAAAAAAAAAAAAAAAAAAAGTGAGAACATGCAGTATTTGTTTTTTCCTAAATTTTTTGCTTCCTAAAATTATTTGACAGGTAATTTTTTTTTACTTGGAGTAGAATGTATATTAAAAATCTTGGCTGGTCTTATGGTAGTGTGTTATCAGAACTTAGTAACATTAGTGTCACTAAAGTTGGTATACAACCCTCTACTGCTAAATTTGACCGGCTTAAAAAAAACCTTATACAATTAGTGGTTCTATGGAACACACTTGGAGAAACATTGCATTAGGTCATTCTTCTAATTTTAGTTAGAGAAGTGGAAGCAAAAGAGAAGTGACTAGCCCACAGTCACACTGTGAGTTATATAGTGAGAACTCCTCTATGTTAGGCTGCTTTGGATGGAGACAGCAGTCACACTCAGACAGCAGTCACACTCACCTGCAAGGTGGGTTTACAATAAAAAAAATAGCAAGAATAACATAAATGTCCACCACTCAGTTTTAAAAATAAAATTTGCAAATATAGTCCAAGCCTTCTAAATACCTCTCCCTGGTCTCCCCTTCCTTCTTTACAGAGGTAACCACTGTCTTGAATTTGGTGTTTATCTTTTCTTTTTTCTTTTATGTTGGAGTCTCACTCTTGTCGCCCAGGCTGGAGTGCAGTGGCACACTCACAGCCACCGCAGCCTCAACCTGTTGGGCTTAGGCGATCCTTCCACCTCAGCCTTCCAAGTAGCTGGAACTACAAACACACACCATCATGCCAGTTAGTTTTTTTGTGTGATTTATTGTAGAGATGAGGTCTCACCAAGTTGCCCAGGCTGGTCTCGAACCCCTGCAATCTTCTCACCTCCGCCTCCCAAAGTGCTGGGATTACAGTGCCGGTGTCTATGTTTTCTATACATGTTTTTATACTTACACAGCTATAGTATTTTGCTAGAGCTACCATAACAAAGTATCACAAACTGGGGGACTTAAACAACAGAGATTTATTTTCTCACAGTTCTGGAGGCTGGAAGTCTGAGATCAATATGTCAGCAGGGTTGTCTCCTGCTGAGGCCTCTCTCTGTGGCTTGTAGACAGCCATCTTCTCCCAATCTTCACAGGGTCATCCTTCTGTACGAGTCTGTTCCCTAATCTCTTCTTCTTAAAAGGACACCAGTCATGTTAGGTGAGACCCCACCCTAATGATCTCATTTTAATTTACCTCTTTAAAGGCCCTATCTCTAAATACAGTCATATTCTGAGATACTTGAGTTAGAACTTCACTGTATGAATTTAGGGGGACACATTTCAGTCTGTACAACCTCCTACATACTCATTCTCCTGTGGATAGATCTGTTGGTATTACAAACAATGCTGACATGAATATTCTCACACAAAGCCCTCACACAAACTAGAGGTCACTGTGTATGCCTATGAGTGAAGTTTCTGGGTTATCTGGGTTATTTATTGACTAGACCAGCCTTTCCTCATTAATCCATAATGTCATGTGTCAAGTTGCCACATATACACAAGCAATGATGTCTGGACTTGCTAGTCTGTGGGTCTATTTGTCACTCTGGACCGATACACAAAAGAGAGAGCATCTTTACTGATGGAGGGGTGTTCCCTGACCCTCAGCCCCCAAATTCATAAAAAAGTGAAGTCCTAATCCCCAGTATCTCAGAATATGACCTAATTAGGCAAGAGGGTTGTTGCAGATAGAAGATGAGGTCATGCTGGAGTCAGGTGGACGCCAATCCAATATGCCTGGTGTCCTTACAGAAGGGGGAAATTTGGATACAGACACACACAGAAAGGACACCGAGTGGAGATAAAGACAGCCATTTTCAAGCCAATGACAGAGAATTGGAGCAGATCCTTTCCTCACAGCCGCAGTAGAAACCAGCCCTGATTACACCTGGACTTTAGACTTCAAACCTCTGGGACTGCAAGAAAATGCATTTCTGGAGTTTGCGCCCTCTGGTCTGTGGTACTTTGTTCGGGTGGGCTTAGGAACCTCATACAGCCTCCATTCTGCCCCTCCATTTGCGATCTTTCATCCCCATCTCTCGTCACTGCTTGCAAAGCCAGAAGTAGCCTTGGATGGTGAGTCAGGATGGCCCTGCTCAGAAGCACAGCCAACCACACCCTGACTTCCCTGACTTCCTCACCCCACGATTCAGAGACAGCACAGAGCGTTGCCATGGACCAGGTCTAAAAGAATCTGGGTTGAGTTCTCAACCAGCCACGATGGTCTGTGTGTCTTTAACAAGTTACTGACCCTCTCTGGGCTTTGGTTTCCTCAGCTGTACAACAGTGCTGTTGCTTGGGACCTTCCAACTGCTCAGTTCATAGCACAGCATTTTTAGGTCATCAGGAATAAAAATATTCTGCTCGCCTCCCACTTCCAGCAAACTTGTATGGCAAAGATGATTTCAATTCTCCTAATTATCTGAGCCACAAATGGCTCTGTCTCATCCTTAAGATGAGGTTGTCTGTTGTTGTTTTTTAAACTTTGAGCCTCTGCCCGTTTTGCAGATAGTTATCTGTGAGACTGTCTCTCTCTCTCTCTCTCTCTCTCTCTCTCTCTCTCGTATGTGTGTGTGTGTGTGTGTGTGTGTGTGTGTGGTGAATTGCTTAAAGTAGCTGCTTACCTGATTTCACAAGGATGCTGTCTGCCCAGCGTCTGCCGAGCATCACCTAGAATAACTGAGTCTAGACGGGCCTTGACCAGATTTGAACCAGAGCCCAAAACAATGTATTTAAATCTTCCCTATCCCTACACAAAGGTTAATGAAAATCATGTGACACTGAGCAACTGATGTGTTTCAACAGTTTCAGGACTGAACATTGGTACTGTGGTGCCCTGCTTAGCATCTGGCTTTCATTAGGCCATAAAAAGAGAGTTTATGGCCCCTCTGGTTGGAATAATAACTTTTACAATATCCACAGTGGCTAAGTAATTATCAGAAGAAGAAGACAGACGTCTAACATTCTCTGCATCTTTGTTCTCTGCCATGAACGGTGCCAGCCATATGTGTTAACTTACTAATCTCACACCAACCCTGTAAGGTCAGTATTATGGTTGCCATTTTGACTCAGAGAGGCTTAGAGACCTTACCAATGTCACACAGTGAGCAGAGCTTGGATTCAAACCTAGGCTTTCTGATTTCTAGACCAGCACTCTTTAAAAAAAATTTTTTTAATGTTGCCAAGCCAGTTTTGGTGACAGTTTTCCTTGTTATAATTTTATTTCTCAGTTCAGTTAAACCCTGAACTCCTATGACTCTAGTATAGGCTAGATGGCTGGCACCCCATGGTGTGTAAAATACTTCTGAGTTTGAACTGCTCAACTATCTGCTCTGGACAGGAACCATGTTTATCAAGTGTTTGGCAAAAAAACTGGCATATATAGGTGCTTCATATATATGGACTCAGGGTATTGAAAGATAAATGTAGGCCCATGACAATTTCAATAGGTTTTTTTTTGAGCATTTGTCAATTTATGAATTGGACAGCGCCAGACTTAAAGCTGTTCAGGACGCCACCAAATGTAGAGGAGTGTGAGGGGAAAACTTTTACAAAATGTTTACAGACCGGGCATGGTGGCTCAGCCTGTAATCCCAGCATTTTGGGAGGCCGGGGTGAGTAGATTGCCTGAGCCCACAGGTTCAAGACGAACACTGGCAACTTGGCGAGACCCCATCTCTACAATAAATTTAAAAAATTAGCTGGAAACCAGGCTCGGAGGCTCAGCCTGTAATCCCGTGCCTTTGGGAGGCTGAGG
>NW_007252748.1:1040538-1057151 GCF_000164805.1 Carlito syrichta
CACTCCAGTCTGGGTGACAGAGTGAGACTCCAACTCAAAAAAAAAAAAAAAATTAGCCGGTTCTGGCTACTTGGAAGGCTGAGGCGGAAGGATTGCTGGAGCCCAGCAGGTCGATGCTGGTGTGGCCTTGAGTGTGCCCCTGTACCCCAGTCTATATGACAGAGAGAGACTCCAACTCAAAAAAAAGAGTTTGCAGAAGCAAGACAAAGAAAAATATTTGATTGGTTAAGGTGAAAAATCTATAGTCAGAAATTAGTTGGTGGTTTCTGATTGGTTAAGCATAAACTTCATTTCACTGTTTTTTATTGTGTTGGACTTCTGTTTGCTTATGTGGGAATCCAGGGGGCTGGAGCTATCTCCGCCAATGACCTCCCAATTAATTATCAAAACAAGAGAATGTGCAGCTGAACCCCAGCATGGTGTCCTGAGCTAGACTTTGGCTTCCTGTAGTCTTCTCTGCCTGGTTTCTGTGCTGCCTTATGCACGGGGGTAACTTCCATGAATACTGATGTGTTACCACGATGCCCTCTCCATGAAGGACTTGCCTCCCTAGCTCCTGGGATTTCTGTCTACAGACAGAAAGGAGCTGTCAGCTCCTTGAAGGTCTGCTTAGCAGCAGAACTGGCTGGTCCAAAGTTATATGCTTTTGGGGTGGCCCAATCCAATGGGGGAAGATATAAAGACTTGGTTCTTCTCTCTCCTCCTCAGGGGAGGTTCTGATGGCACTCCTTAGCAAACATCTTGCCTATAAGCAACTTGAACCAACTCTTCCCTCCAACTTCTTCCTCAGAACAATCCTTCAGAGGCAGGAAGGGTGATCCTTCATCTCTGGGCCTCCTTCCTCTGAGCCCCACAACTTTGGCCTGGTGCTGGCTTCTTCGTGGGCCACCATCTTGGGCCTTCTTTCAAGTGCTTCTTAATCCCAATCCTGGGGGCTGGTGGGGATGAAAGGCTGGTTTTCTGGGGGCAATCCTAAAACCCTGGGACTTTCTCACTGATTATGGTGACTATCACCAGACTGCTTCTAGCATAGAGGGAAGCATTGCTTGCTGCTTCCACATAAATTTACTCTGAAACCCAAACCACAGCAGGCAGTGCATGGCTGCATTTCATCTTTTGCTTTCCAGGTCTCTTCTGTACCCAGAGGGTAGTGAGTTTATCAGGCATCAGTGAAAGACAGTGACTACATAAATGCAGTTGCAGAGTTTGAAAAGCTGGTGTTAGCTGCTTTAGCGGAGAGTTTTCTGTGAGGAGGATCTGAGATGAGAAAAGGTCCTCATATCCTTTTGCTCAGCGCCTGGGAGTTCCTTCATTAGTATTTAAATGAAAGCCTGTGGAGCCTAACCTTGGTTAATTGAATCCCTTCAAGGTACCACACAACCTCATTGTCCATCTGCCTACTCTTGGTTGCAAATAATATAAGCAAACTTGACATTGTTTAACAACAAAATCCTGCAGAGAGAATGTGTTTTTCTTTTTCTTTCCTTTTTTTTTTTGAGTTGGAGTCTCACCCTGTCACCCAGGCTGGAATGCCACACTCACAGTCACTGAAACCTCAACCTGCTGTGCTCCGGCCATCCTTCTGCCTCAGCCTTTCAAGTAGCTGGAACTACAGGCCCATGCTACCACGCCCGGCTAATTTTTTGATTTGTTGTAGAGACGAGGTTTTGCCAAGTTGCCCAGGCTGATCTCAAACCTCCCAGGCTCAGGCAATCTACTTGCCTCGGCCTCCCAAAGTGCTGGGATTACAGGCTTGAGCCACCGCGCCTGGCTGAGAGAACATTTTATCAGTCCTAAGGTCAGAAATACTGCCAGGACACAGCAGGGATCAGACACATGATCTGAGATATCTGTCCCTGACTTCTGTATTTGTATATCTGTGTGTGTGTTGTATATTTGTGTGCGATTGTGCGTCTTAGGGTGGCAAATGGCCAATTCTCCATTCCAGGCTTTATGTATAAACATTTTAACCACATCAAGATACTAACCAAACTCTCTCTTGGACTTAGTCCCAAATTCCTAGGAGATAAAGCTTATTGGTGGCTTTGGTCAGAGACTAACTTCTGATACTCATCCACAGGGGCACTGGGGGCGATCATGCTGTCCAAACATGCTGCCAGTTACCCACCCCTGTGCATGTGATCAATGGCACCAAGATGGGCACTCCCAGTCAGCCCCGGAGAGTTTTGCCAGGTAGCTCACTTTGCTGTCTGACCCGTCATTGCTGCAGACCAAAGTCATTAAGCCTAACTACTATCTTGCATTGCAAATGAGCATTCAGCAAAGGCTACCAAGAGCCTTTGCTGACATCAGCAAAACTGTCCTGAGATCACCTTATTAGAGAACCCTGCGAGGCACAGTCCTGCCACGGAGCATCCACCCCAATGGAGGAATAACAAGAACGGTGGTGAGCCCATTGGGGTTTAATAAGAAAGGTTACCAGTTGCTGAATGACTTTTAATGTACCAGGTATTTTATATATGTCATCTCTTCACCTCCCAATGAATCTATCAGGAGATAATATTATATGGCCATTTTATAGGTCAGAAAAACTGATGCACAAAGAGGTTAATTTACTTACCCAAAGTCACATTGTTAGTATGCAGTGGGTGGAATTCAGGATTTGATTGCAAATCTGGTTAATTCTAAAGCCGGTTGTCTTCCCAGAATTATGTGTCACATTCTAAACAGTGAATAGATCACACAAATGAGACCTTCATTATTCTTAAGCTGCATGGTTCAGGAGTGCTATGAGAGGCTACATGAGGCCAAGCCACTCACTGAAACAGTGGAGTGTCCAGTCAGCCATCCGGCAGCCTAGACTGACTAGATGATTCCCAGTCATTAATGCAATGGGGAGACTTCACTGAGTTAACTCATTCTTCTCTTTTTATGCTTTTTTATTACTTTGAGAATCATCTAGATGCTTGTGTGGACTTGATCCAGGCTTATGGTGCAAACTGGATAACCTGGGGAAAGGAAAAGGGACTGGATGATCTACTCTCAGCGTCTCTGGTTGAGAAGCAGAAACAAAGGCAGGTCCAGCCAGCAGTTGGTATGTCTATGGTACCAATGGGCATGGGCATGTAGAGGAAAGAGCACTGGACTTTGAGTCCAGATTTCTTTCTTTCTTTCTCTCTCTCTTTCTTTCTCTCTCTCTTTCTTTCTTTCTTTCTTTCTTTCTTTCTTTCTTTCTTTCTTTCTTTCTTTCTTTCTTTCTTTCTTCCTTCCTTTCTTTCTTTCTTTCTTTCTTTCTTTCTTTTTGAGTTGGAATCGCACTCTGTTGCCCAGACTGGAGTGCAGTGGCATACTCACAGCCACCGCGGCCTCTACCTGCTAGGCTCAGGCAATTCTTCCTTCTCAGTCTTCCATGTAGCTGGAACTACAGACACATGCTATGACACCGGCAAATTTTTTTCATTTATTGTAGAGACGAGGTCTCGCCAAGTTGCCTGGGCTGGTCTCAGACCCCTGGGATCAGGCAATCTTCTCACCTTGGCCCAGATGCCTGACTTCTAGCCCCAGTACCACTTGATGGCAGTGAGACTCAGGCAGACTCACCGGCCATCCCTCACTCTCAGCTTCTCATCTCCAAAATGGCCTTATTAAATCTGCTTTGCAAGCCGGGCTCAGTGGCTCAGCCCGTAATCCCGTGCTTTGGGAGGCTGAGGTGAGTAGATTGCCTAAGCCTGTGGGTTCAAGACCCGCCTGGGCAACTTGGCGAGACCTCATCTCTACAACAAATCAAAAAATTAGCCAGGTGTGGTAGTGTGCGCCTGTAATTCCAGCTACTTGGAAGGCTGAGGCGGAAGGGTCACCGGAGCCCAGCAGGTCGAGGCGGCGGAGTGAGACTCCAACTCAAAAAAAAAAAAATCTGCTTTGCCTCCCTCTCTGCATGGCAATAATAAAGGTTCGCAGTGTGTAATAAAGACAGTTACCATGTAATAGTAAAAATAGATGAATTCTTGTTATTTTTGAGTCGAAGTCTCATTCTGCCACCCAGGCTGGAGTGCAGTGGCGTGCTCACGGCCGCTCCAGCATCGACCTGCTGGGCTCTGGTGATCCTTCCGCCTCAGCCTTCCAAGTAGCCGGAGCTCTACCATGCTCAGCTAATTTTTTGATTTAGTAGAGACGAGGTCTCACCAAGTTGCCTGGACTGGTCTCGAACCTACGGGCTCAGGCAATCCTCTAGGCTCGGCATCCCAAAATGCTGGGATTACAGGCTTGAGCCACTGCGCCTGGCCTTATTTTACTCTTCAGGCTCTCAGTCGCCTCATCTATGAAATGGGGGCAATGGGACCTTGTCTCTACAATAAATCACAAAAATAGCCAGATGTGGTGGTCTGTGTCTGTAGTTCCAGCTACTTGGAAGGCTGAGACAGAACGATCGCCTAAGCCCAGCAGGTCAAGGCTGTGGTGGCTGTGAGCGTGCCATTGCACTCCAGCCTGGGAAATAAGAATGAGACTCCAACTCAAAAAAAGAAAAAAAGAGTAAAATAATGTACCCCTAATTGAGTCTGTCTGGACCCAGATTCCAAACAGAGAGCTGCATTTCTGGCCCAGTTAGTGTCTATTACCTATAAGATTTTGTTATGATTGCCATTTGAGGTCTTAATCCAAAGAGCCCAGGATGTGACCTATGCAGGGTGGGTATTGGGATGGGAAACAGATCCTCTGAGTCCAGCTGCATCTTACCTTCTCACTATCACCAAGGAAACCACCTCCCCTTTGCTGTTGCCATGGAAACCATCTAAAGTCTCTTCCTCTCACCTTCACCATGGAGACAGCCAATGAGAAAAAAGTTCCCGAGTAGGAGGAGGTACAGCAAGGGAGAGGTGAGAATGTGCCTCCAGACATTCCTTTGTTGCCACTGAGAACCTGGCCTGGAAATTCCCACTCCATTGAGGAATGCAGAGGCATTTCTGGAGCTGTACAGAAGTACATTGTCAAAGCCAGGATGTCCCTGGGGAAACCTAGGTTGGAAGAATTGTTTTCTGAATTTATTTCTAGAGGCTGCCTTTCCTTAGTCAGCTATTGTCTAAACCGAAGGAAATTCCCAAATTTTCATACTTCACAGATGCTGAAAATCTGCAAGGCCAGGTCTTCTTGGCTAATTTTGTTTCCAACTTGCTGGATGACACTGGGCAACTCAAATATGTCTCCCTGGGCAACTGTCACATAAAACTGATGGCTCTCAGGCCTCTAGACTTCTGGGCCACAACAAGTTTTTTTTTAAAAGAAAACATAAAGTTTCAACCTGGGGTTGCCAGATTTTTACTTTGGGAGATAAGGACATCAAAACATGAAAACTGCATTGAATCTACAAAGGC
Organism: Carlito syrichta; assembly: GCF_000164805.1. Taxonomy (NCBI): domain Eukaryota; kingdom Metazoa; phylum Chordata; class Mammalia; order Primates; family Tarsiidae; genus Carlito; species Carlito syrichta. Next base: position 1,045,869 of record NW_007252748.1, read on the forward strand.
AGGATGATGTAATGGTTAAGGTGTGTACAAGGAAATCAGACGAGAGAGCTCAGGTCCTGACTCTGTGACATACCTCTGTGTGATACGTGCCAGCTAGATCTCTCTGAGTTCAAGGAAGTAAAATTGGGTTAATAACAGTGTCTATTTCTTAAGCTAATCTCATGGTGATTAGATGTGATACACTGTGCAATGTTTTTGGCATAATGCCCAGCACATGGCAACACTTAATAAATGCTAGCAAATATCATTATTATTCTCACCATTATTTCACCCAAAAAAGCAGTTTTTTTTTTTGAGTTGGAGTCTCACTCTATCGCCCATACTGGAGAGCAGTGGCATGCTCAAGGCCACCCCAGCGTCGACCTGCTGGGCTCAGGCGATCCTTCTACCTCAGCCTTCCAAATAGCTGGAACTACAGACGTGCACCACCACACCCAGCTAATTTTTTGACTTATTGTAGAGATAAGGTCTCATCTTGTTGCCCAAGCTGGTCTCGAACCTGCGGGCTCAGGCAATCCTCTCACCTCAACCTTCCAAAGTGCTGGGATTACAGACTTGAGCCACCGCGCCTAGCCAAGAAAGGATATTTTAACAACAAAAAAAGTTAAAAAGAAAATATATTTAAAAGACAGATATAATCATGGCCAAACTGACAGTGTTTCAATTGCATGCATTTAGCTTTTGGAAAAGTCACTCGTGGATTCTGTATCATCAGGTGGACCTAAGAATCCCTGGATTCAGTGATTCTGAGGTTCTTTCTGCTTTAGGAGGTAATGCTTTTGCGGCTCTTAATAGTCCTAATTAGCAGAAGGAATGCCCACGGCCCATGACCAAAGATGAGTGATGAATCAAGTGCCCTCAGTAGCCATCCTGAACCTGGATCAGATCCTGGTTCTTGCCTAGCAAAGCCCTTTTGGGCAGGACTAGACTATTTTGGGAAATGAGAAGCACAGACATAAAATCCTTCCCTATTCTTCTCCTCGTCCCTGTGAGAGATAATCTGCTGGGTGTCTCTGTCAGGTTTTAGCTACATAAGCGGTTAGCTGAGGTCTGAGGGTCTTGGCCTAGGATCCCGGGTCCCTAACTGTCCTCCTGCAAAAGCTGGTTGTTTGGGTCACGTGGTTCCTGGTTTCTGAGCAGCCAAGCCTACCCCCAACCCATCTTCCTGACTGTGGGCTGCCAAAGAGTGGGATGTTATGAAACCTTCTTGGCAAAGGCTTATTAGGAGAAGCTTCTTCTTCCTCTTTAGTCTCTCTCTGGCTTTCTCTACTTGGATTTGAGCAGTAGAAGCAGGCTGAGCATCAACGAACAGTCTGGGAGCCAAGAAGCCTAAAGATTCCAGAATCTAGTGGGAAAAGCAGTCAGACTCAGCATGAGTAAGCAGCTTCATCTCTGGCTTCACTTTCCTGTAAAACAGAGGCAATCTCGTCCGCCTTATGGATGTGAAAAAGTAATACTTTGACTAATAAAAATAATATTCATTCAGGAGTGGATCTGGGTTTTGTGAGTCTTGAAGCTTATTCAATTTGGAGAACCCTTTTCAAGAAAGAAGAATACAGGCCGGGGGAGGGCTCAGTGGCTCAGTCTGTAATCCCAGCATTTTGGGAGGCTGAGGTGAGAGGATTGCATGAGCCCGCAGGTTCGAGACCAGCCTGGGCAACTTGGTGAGACCTAGTCCCTACAATAAATAAAAAATTATTTGGGCACGGTAGTGCGTGCCTGTAGTTCTGGCTACTTGGAGGGCTGAGGCAGCAGGATCACTGGAGCCCAGCAGGTTGATGCTGGGGTGGCTGTGAGTGTGCCACTGCACTCCAGCTTGGGTAACAGAGTGAGACTCCAACTCAAAAAAAAAAAAAAGAAAGAAAAAAGAATACAATAGTACACACAAAACACGAACTAGGAAAGGGAATGTTTACTTAGGAAAAAAAGTCACAACATATTACAAATATAAAGAAAAACTGAACAAATACTACAAACACACAAAATCCAGGGAAAAAAGTACTATATTTTATTAATTGCCTGCTTTTTGTGGCTCTATCATACTTTTTTCCTACATTTTTTGACTGTAAACATTTCGATAGTTTCTTCCTATGACAATGCTTTTGTGATAGTATTTTCTATAAAAAGATTATAGGGTTAATACAGTTTTTCCTTAGCATGGTGGATCAAAATTTGTTTTTTATTTTATTTTATTTTTTTAGATCATAGAATATAGTTTATTTGGAAAGTAAATTAGAGAGAGAGAGAGATAGAGGAGATTCGCCTCCCCAAAGTAGGGGACAGGGCCAAAGCCAGGAAACACAACGGCCATAGCACCAAGAACACATGGCCACATCAGAGTCTAGTAAGGCAAGGGCCAAAATTTGTTTTTTATTATTGACGGATTCGACTAGATATCAAGGAAAAATAAATTCCCTGCTGGCAATTGCAATGACATATTCATGTTTGGAAGAGTTTTCCTTGGACTTATCCCGACTTGCTTCTTCTCCACAACCCATCCTTTTGCAGCCAGAAAGCATTCATTTCAGTGTGACTTTTAGTACCTCACTTTCTGTCATGACGCCTGGTGAGTGGGCACGGCAGGCCTCAGGAGGATTTCTAGAAGCCATTCCTCTGCCAGGATGACTAGCAGCAATTTAACGGAAGTGATTTTGAAGCGTGTCAGTATATCCCACTAACCTAAATAAAACGAAGCTCCAGGCCCATTCCTAACAATTGTGTAGCCTAGGACAAGACCATAAATGGATATCTACATTCCATATCTTTAAAATAAATACTTGGAAGCTATCAATCACATCAACAAACTGTTAAATAAATTGTATTTCATCCTCCTCCTTGACAATCAGAAGGGCCAGGTTCAAGTTTAGAATTCTCAGAAACCTCAGAGTTCCATATGGAAATGTGTTGTGTGGGGAAACATGACCCTGACCCCTGGCTCACTGCTCGTCTTCTTTTCAGGAGGCTGCATTGTATTTGCACCATGAGGTCCCTTGTCCATGTATGTGGACCGCCCAGGCTCATGGCTGAGATCTATCACTCCCACGCAAACTGCCATTCCTGGTACCCCTCAGTCCTGGGATTTACACACCAGTGTGGGCCAGCCTCTGGGAGGAGATGGGTGGAGGCCCTGGCAGGCCCTGGTATCAAGATTGATGTCATTGGCAAAGAATCTCAGGCCCAATGAGCCCAGTCTATCAATTCAGGTCTTCTGATCAGCAGTTGCTGAAAGGGAGTAATGGATGCAAGAGGTTTCCTGAGGAGAAACATTTGTGAAAGATAAAAAGAGATAGAATGGGGTTGACTGGGAAAGCATTTAGACCACAATGCTGATCTGCAACATGTCAAGGGCAAAAGGGAAGAAGCAGAAGTGGGCATGAACCGCCCCACACTGTCATGGGCATCTTATAAAGTATAGTCAACCCAGTCAGACAGTCTCAGAGCAAAAACTGTCTAGCAGAGGAGTCCTGCATTGGGTAGAGAAGGCTTCTGGCGTGCTCAGTCACTGGCTAGGCTGCCCGGGTCTAACTGTAGTGAATCATGCAGGGACTTCAGCTGGATACAACCAATGGATTACACTACTTGCAGTTGATCAGCAAGTTCCTTCTTGAAGAGAGATCTGGGCAGCACGCCTCTGTGACTGCCACAGTCCGCAATAGTTAGATAGACCTTGGTAAGCGGGAGCCCATGCTGTTGGGTCCATATGTTACCTCTGCCTCTGCCAATTCATAGGCTCATGGCATATGCTAGCTGACATCAAATGGTTGTTATTTTATCTATTTGGTTTTTTAGTGCCGCTTTTATGATTAGTGCTTTCTGGTAATTGGCATATAATGCAAAAATCTTTATTTATTTATTTAGAGCTGGGGCTTCACTCTGTCACCCAGGCTGGAGAACAGCGGCTTGATCACAGCTCACTGTGGCCTTGACCTTCTGGGCTCAGGCTAGCCTTCTGCCTCAGCCTCCCAAGTAGCTAGGATTACAGGCGTGTGCTACCATATCCAGCTAATTTCTTTTATTTTTTGAAGACACGAGTCTTGTTATGATGCCTAGTCTGATCTTGAACTCCTGGGCTCAAACAATCCTTTTGCCTTGGCCTTCCAAAGTGCTTGGTTATAGGCTTGAGCCACCGTGCCCAGCCGAGATCTTTATTCTTTATTCACATTTCCATATACCTCTGAATATGTCTCTCCTGAGACCTTCTTGTCTCTGATCATTCAGTCTTCCAGGCTGGCCCCTGACCAGTCTGCCAGGCCAGGTGTCACTACCATGAGTTCAGATTTTTCTCACCTTTGGCAAACATTCCATCCAGACAAAGTGAATGACCAGGGACACTGCTTGAATCCTCACCATTGAGAGGGTCTTCTGGCCACTGTCTTTCACAGTCCATCCCTGAGAGTTGATGTGAGGCAGCTGCCCTCTAATTTCAACTCACTTCCACATACAGTACTAAGCCAACCCCTCTATAAATCAAGTCTGGGTCCTCCCCCTTCCCTCTGCCAGTTGTATGAGAACTCCCCAGGACCCGCCCACTCCCACGCCCTAGATGGCCATGGGGGTGAAGTGAGGGAGGGGTGGTGGCATAGCTGAAGCAGATGACATGGGCTTTGGGGCACCTGTTCATACAAATTCTTTGTGCACCCTCAGCTCAGAACTGATCCCAGGTGTGCCTTTCCCCTCACTCGATGGAATCCAGATCATGACGGGTATTTCTAGATACATTTTCCCTTGGTATCCCACAGACAGCTTTTCCATTCCCATCAGGGCTCACTAACACACCAAGAGCAGTTTTTCGGAAAGGTTGTGTTCTCTGTTGCAGATGGCATGGCCTTGCTCCAGGACCTCAGGGGCTTGTGTTGTGATTCTCCCGTGGGGGCTTGTCATCAGCTCTACACTGCATCTTTTTCTACCGTGCCGTGACATCTCCAGCACCTTAGGATTTGCTAGATCATATGGCCCAAGCAGCAGGACTGCCTGTACCACAGCTTGAACCTGTTGCAGTGCCCACTGTGCTCTAGGCCACTCAGAGTTGGCATCCTTCCATGTCCCTTGCCAGATGGACTGGAATTGCCTTCCCAGGTATGGCGTGTGTTGCTTTTAGAACCCAAGGGACCTATCAGGCATTGTGCTTCCTTCTTTGCAATAGAAAATGTAAAATGTCACTATTTGTCTTTTGCTTAGGAAGGGATGCCTCTGATCATTGCATCCCTAGAAACTTGACTGATATGCCAGTCTCTGAATCTTCATGGGCTCATCCTCCACCCTCCAGAATACGTGTACTTCATCAAATTCTCTACAGGCTATCTGCTTTCTTCACATTCTGCCAAATTAGAAAGTTGTCATTAATGTAACGGATCAATATGATGCTCTGTGGGATGCCCAAACAACCTAGATCTCATTAGACTGCGTTATGATGGAAAGTAAGGGAGTGAGTCAAATAGTCCTGGGGCAAAACTAAATGTGGGGTTGTCCAGTCCACGTGAATGCAAAATATTTCACATCCTCTTTTTTGTTTGGGATAGAAAAAGAATGCACTCATTAAATCAATGGCTACATATCATGTAACTAAAGTCATAATAATCTGCTTTAGCAAAGACACTACATTGGTTGTGGTAACTAGAGCTATGATTGGTTGAGTTTGTAGTGGTCACAGTTCTCCAGGTTCTGGTTTCTTCAGGGGCCAGACTGGTCAGTCAAATGGGAGGGACCACAAGCCATACGTCCTTGAATTTTGTAAGGATGGCATTATCCTCCAGCAGCTTCCCCCTAGGATGTGATATTGCTCATATCTTTTTCTTCCCCCCCGCTTTTTATTTTGAGTTGGAGTCTCACTCCATTGTCCAGGTTGAAGTGCTGTGGCATGCTCACAGTGACCCAGCATCAACCTGCTGGGCTCCGGTGATCCTTCCGCCTCAGCCTTCCAGGTAGCTGTCACTACAGGTGAGTGATACCATACCCGCCTAATTTTTGATTTATTGTAGAGATGCGATCTCACCAAGTTGCCTGGGCTGGTCTTGAACCCGCAGGCTGAGGCAATCCACTTGCCTCAGTCTCCCAAAATGCTGGGATTGTAGGCTGAGCCACTGAACCCGGCCTGTTTATATCTTACTATCTTGGCTGAGGTTCAGGGTGGGAGCAGTATCAGAGGTTTCCACTTGTTTTTTTCCCACTATAATAACTTTTACTCCACAGGCTCAAATTCCAATATAGGAATTTCTCCAATGCCAATTAGACATTCAGAAACTGCGAAAATGACCACAGGATGAGTCCATGGACCCAGGAAACCTATGGTAAACTGGACTTTAGCCAGCACTCCATCTATTATATGGCTCCTTTAATGCCTCTACTGCTGAGAGATGGGCTAGGAAGATACTTTGGGTCTCTGGGTGTCAATATCAATTCAGATCTTCAAATAGTCCTCAAAATAGCTGAGTATTCCTCTTTCCCAGTGAAAAGTCACTCTAGTGCATGGCTACATTCAGATAAACAGCATCCTGTTCTTTATCTGAAATCATTATATTATGAACTATGCTGTTGTAGGATTCTTTCTCCTGAGTACTCAGCCATCTTTTCTTTTCTTTTGTGTTGGAGTCTCACAGTGTTGCCCAGGCTGGAGTGCAGTGGCACGTTCACAGCCACCCCAGTGTTGACCTGCTGGGCTCTGGCGATCCTTCTACCTCAGCCTTCCAAATAGCAGTAACTACAGGCACGTGCTACCATGCCTGGCTAATTTTTTATTTATTGTAGAGATGAGGTCTCATCAAGTTGCCCGGGCTGGTCTCAAACCTGTGGGCTCAGGCAATTCACTTGCCTTAGCCTCCCAAAGTGCTGGGATTACAGGTTGAGCCACTGAACCTGGCCTCAGCCATCTTTTAAGTCAATGGCTTTCATTTCTGAAAACTGACTCCAGCCAGGTACTGTGCCATGTGCCTTTAGTTCCGCTACTCAGGAGGCTGAGGCAGGAATATAGCTTGAGCCTAACCTGGACAACATAGTGTGACCTTATCCCAAGAAAGAAAGGAAAAGAAAAGAGAAATGAAATGGCATCAAGTAAGCTAAAAAGTCATGTTTTAAAAAATGAACTTCAGTCTAGTTTATCTATCATCCACTAAGGGGTACTCCCCCAAACCCCAGAATTTATTTATTAAAAAATGTGTATTTATTCTTACATGCTTAAAACTTCAGTCACTTCCAAAGTACTCTCCATTTAATGCAATAACCTATCGAGATACTTTTTCCACTGCTCAAAACAGTTTTTGAACTTGTCAATTTTGATGCCTTTTAGTGCTTCTGCCATTTTTTGTTTGATCTTTTCCACATCACAAAACATTTCCCTTTGAGAACTTTTTTCATCTGGGGAAACAAAAAAAGTCTCCGGTGGCGAGATCCGGTGAATAGGGAAGTTGGGGTGGGGAGGGGGTCATGCTGTTTTTGGTCAAAAACTGCTGAACACTGTTTGGTATAGGCAGGTGCACTTATAAATAAATCATCCATCATGAAATGGGCAAATACATTGACAGAATCCTCCCCCCACAAAAAATTCACTGAAGCCGAACGCAGTCTCACACAGCAATGCTAGCTGGTACACTGATGCCAATGGATTCTTAAAACACTCACCTAGTGGGAGACACCTGTACTGTTACTAATACAAGGGTCTTGCCCTCCAAAAGAGAATTCTGATTTTTTTGAGTCTTCACTCTTATGTATGTAACTATCTACACAAATATACATATAGAGTATACTTACTGGCTGCCCATCTCTAGAGTTTCTGTGCTCTATTATGACCCCCTGCCCCCACTCTTTGCAGCTTAGGCACCCTTGCTGCCACTCCAACTTTGCCAGTTGTTACAATAGTTGTGAGCTCCTGGCTTCTAGTGGTTAAGGACAGCTGCCTGCCTCTACTGTTCAAAGGCCCCATCATCCCCACCGCTTCTATAAGTGGCTTAGGGAATAAGACACACTCTGGGACAGCTTCTCCCACCATCACCTCCAGCCTGCAGTGAACCTCTTGAGGATGTTGCTCTCTCCCGTAGGGTTGCCAGATAAAAACAGGATGCCGCTGGGCTCGGTGGCTCAGCCTGTAATCCCGCACCTTTGGGAGGCTGAGGTGAATGGATTGCCTGAGCCCGAGGGGTTGAGACCCGCCTGGGCAGCGAGACCTCATCTCTACCATAAATCAAAAAATCAGCCAGGCGTGGTAGCGCATGCCTGTAATTCCAGCTACTCAGAAGGCTGAGGTGAAAGGATCGCCGGAGCCCAGCAGGCGAGGCTGCGTGGCTGGGAGCGGCCACTGCACTCCAGTCTGGGCGACTGAGTGAGACTCCAACTCAAAAAACAAAAAACAAACAAAAAAACCAGGATGCCTAGTTACATCTGAATTTCAGATGCCCAAGGAATACTTAAGTATATGTCCCAAATATCAAGTATAAGTACTGTATGCCCCAAATATTGCATGGGACATACTTATACTTAAAAATGACTCCCTGTATACTTTGTTGTGCAACCCATGAACACAGTCCCTACTACTCTTTAAAAACCTGAGTCACTGCACTGCCTGTACTTTCCCACTGCTGGAACACTCTCCCAAGTCATAATTTTCTCCAGGGAAAATTATAGCAATTGCCACCTTATCTAAGCAATACTTGGGACTTGCTTATATTAAACAAGCATTTGTTGTTTGTCTGAAATTAAGATCTAACTGGGTGTCCTATATTTTGATTTGCTCAATCTGGCAACCTTTCTCTCACTATCACATGCCTAATAGTCTTGGTGAATGACGTGTCCTCTGGGCCTTTCCAGAGAACATAATCTTCTGGTAGGTCTTCTGGGTCCACTCCAGTGTGCCCACTTCCTTAGACCTTTTAACCACGCCCTCTGGCATCTGCTGTGGCAGTTCAGCTATTTCAACTCTGCTCAGCCTGGGCCCTCACTTTCTCCAGGCATCCAGGAGTTGTAGCAATGAGTTATCACATCCCCCATGATACTTGACGGAATGTTAAATCCTGAATCCCAAAACAGTATCCCCAAGTTGATAATCTCCCTTCCCGGGTCTTCCCAGGTCTTCAGCCACAGCCTGATGGAGCACCCTCACTGCCTCACTCCTCCTATCCCTTGCTGGTCTATGGCAGCTAAGTCTTGCAGCAAGGGGTTCTCTCATCCTTTATCAAACCCAGTATGTCCCCAGCTGGGTTATTCTGTCACTTAATCCTAGTTACTAACCTGATAGCCTGGAAAGGATGTAGGGGCCGAATCCATATTCTGGGAGGAACCCATTGCCCTGTTATAGAGAGGCCTCTTCAGGGTACCGAAAGGGCTTTTTTTTTTTTTGAGTTGGAGTCTTATTCCATTGCCCAGGTTGGAGTGCAGTGGCACACTCACTGCCACCCTAGCGTCGATCTGCTGGGTGCTGGCAATCCTTCCACCTCAGCCTTCCAAGTAGCCAAAACTACAGGTGCGTGCTACCACACCCAGCTAATTTTAGATTTATTGTAGAGACAAGTTCTTGCCAAGTTGCCCGGGCTAGTCTTGAACCTGTGGTCTCAGACAATCCACTTGCCTTGGCTTCCCAAAGTGCTGGGATTATAGCCTAAGCCACTGAATCCAGCCAGGGCTGGCTCTTAATAGAAAAAGTGGGCCACCCCTGTCGGTTATGAGGGCTCAGAGGGATCTGGGAACCAAAATCGTCAGGGGCATCTACCACTCGGGTTTTCCCATCGTCAGAGCAGTCTCCCCAGTAAACATCACTGCATATTATAGTAACTGGGCTGCTCCCTTGTTCCAGGCACTCTCTGTGCCCCACAGACCCCCAGGATGGAGCCTTTTGCTAACAGATCAATTATTGATCTCTTATTGCCTACTTTCTCAGGTCACTCCCCTGTATCAACAGTGCCAGTTCAGATCCAGGAGGAGGAAGCAGGGATGGCCAGGGAGAGACTTCATACCACAGTGCAAATCTGAACCAACAAAAGAAAATAAGGAAGGGGTGGAATATATGAGTAGAGACTCAGGGTGAGGTGCCAATCCCACAAAATCTTGTCCAACCTAGTAGGGAGCTGCAGGGCCAAGACTGTCCACGAGTAAGGTACCCTGTTAGGCAGACATGACTAACTGCTTGGATTTCTGCTGTGGCTCTACCTTAGCTGAAGGCTGTTGGAGAGGAGCATGACTTTGGCTGAAAACCTCGCGGAGGATCCTGAAGATGTTCCAGTTGGAGGGTCTGCTGCAGCAGACTGATGTGCTATCCTGGAAGGGAGATCTGAGAGGCAGACATCCTTGCTTGCCACAGGCAGGGTGAGGCCTAGGAGAGGGTGAAACTTTGGAGTGCACATGTCCCTGTGCCCTGTGGATGCCTTGCCCTTAGGAAGGAAATGCAGTCGGAAGAGGAGGACACTTGAAAGCAGAGGTGTCTACTGTTTTTGCCCTGGCTAAGGATGCTACTGTGTTGACTCAGCTCCATGCTCCCTTGGTGAAAGTCTCAAACATGCACAGCTGTACACCAGCACCCAACACGAGAGGGAGTGTGGTGGAAAGGAAGTCCGAGGGCAAGGAGACAGTGGCCTCACCTGCTCGTGGTTAAAATAGTTTGGTTTTGCATATTTTATAAAAACATATGAAGAACTTCTAGTAAAACATTTTCTCTTCCGACTGAAATGAGCAGCGTTGGAACATGTCTGGGTGGAAGACTCGTGCCCGGTGGGAAGGTACAGCCTCAGCCTTCGCCCTCAGGTGACTTCAATATCTCTCGAAATCCCCTGCTTCTGTTTGGTCTTAGGATGTTTGGATATACTGAATTGTAGGTGGTAAGGGAAATTTGATGTTGTGTTGTGTGTTTTTTTTAAAATAATTAAAGTAGGTCAATTGTCAAACAAAAACAAAACAAACAAAAAAACATATGAATATGGATTGAGTTCTTGAATTCTTCTTAAGGTCTTGGAAGGGTTCTTTGCAAGTGAGGGGCCCTGAAACAAGTGTCATGGTGATTCCCTTTCTGCATTAACTATTATTACTATTTTCATTCTGGATAGTTTCTGTCACTTGAGGTTCTTCTCCTTCAGATGCCAGGCCTATGGCAACTTTTGACTTTTGAGTTTCTATTATCCCATGGCAGAGATAACAATTTTTTTTATTTTAAGAAGAGGCTCAGCCTGTAATCCCAGCACTTTGGGAGGCTGAGGCAAATGGACTGCTTGAGCCCACAGGCTCGAGACCAGCCCAGGCAACTTGGCAAGACCTCGTCTCTACAATAAATCAAAAATTAGCCAGGTGTGGTAGCATGCACCTGTAGTT
>NW_007252748.1:1057237-1066551 GCF_000164805.1 Carlito syrichta
CTGGGCGATGGAGCGAGACTCCAACTCAAAAAAAAAAAAAAAAAAAAAAAGACTTTGGGTTGCAAAAATATAGGCTTTTGAACAGCCACAAATCCTAATCCTTGAATAAAGTTCATGCATCAGCAGATTTTGAAACTGAAACATACCTACTTGCTCAGAACCATTTTTCTAACACCCTTATGGTTGCTTGACGACTTTACAGGCTGGAGTCAATGGCAGAAGGTGGGTGGAGAGGAGTCATGAAGGAGGAGAGAAGGAGTTGCAAGAGGGTTAGATAGATAGTGCCATGCGACATGGAGGGAAGGAGCCCAGGCCAAAACCCTAGGGGATCGGGCACAACAGAGACTTTAGATCCATTTGGGAATTTGGCTCCCAAGAGGATATTAGCTTGCTTCTGGAGGGGAATCTTGAAGTGTCAAGTCTCGCAGGACTCCCCATAGCTCCACATAAGAGAGGTAGAACAGAGAGGGTTGCCTGCTGACTGGAGCAGGGCAGCCTCGTGTGATGCCACCACCACCTGGCCCCAATCACCACCACATGATGGGCACCAGCCCAATGTTTCCTGAACTCCTTAGAGGGTTGAAGGAGAATAGGACCTAGGGAGATCTTATCATAGGGACAGGTATACCAACTATAAGATTATGAGTTTGATCCAAGGAGTTTAATCCAATGACATGAGACCAGATGGGAATGAAGATGCCTTGAGAGGATGCCACATAGAAACATGGAAAGAAGCAACTGCTGACAGCACTCTGGAAGCCCCCTCAACATGCAAGAAGCCCCTGGGGAATGTTTTTTAGGGGTTAGGATGTGCTACGATCCAGAACTAGTTGAAGAAAGCAACAAATTAGCTGAGATAGAATTTCTGCCACTTATCAAAATGGACATTCCATATAGAAATTAAATTCAATTAAATTGTGGGAAAATGATAGTTCATTTCTTTTTTTTTTTTTTTTTTAGTTGAAGTCTCACTCTGTCGCCCAGGTTGGAGTGCAGTGGCATACTCATGGCCACCGCAGCCTCAACTTGCTGGTTCAGGCAATCCTTCCGTCTCAACCTTCCAAGTAGCTGGAACTACAAGTGCGAACCACTATGCCGGCTAATTTTTTTATTTATTGTAGAGATGACATCTCGCCATGTTATCCAGGCTGGTCTCGAACCCGTGGACTCAGACAATCCTCTTGCCTCAGCCTCTCAAAGCACTGGGATTACAGGTGTGAGCCACCATGCTCGGTCTTGGTTACAGAACTTGTATTGGGACTCCAACACTGGCATGCTTGCAGCCACCGCAACCTCTATCTGCTGGGCTCAGGTGATCCTTCCACCACAGCTTTCCGAGTAGCCAGAACCACAGGCATTCACCACCATGCAGAGCTAATTTTTCTTGATTTATTGTAGAGACAAAGTCCCACCAAGTTGCTTAGGCTGGTCTTGAACCCTGGGCTCAGGCAATCCTCTAACCTTGGTCTCCCAAAGTGCTGAGATTGAAGGCTTGAGCCATCACACCCGGCCTATTACCATTTTTATCATGTCAACAATGCAATTGAATAAATTGCACATCAACTGGAGCTAGAATGCTTGGGCTGTATTTTTATGTTATTATAATTTTTTTGAGTTGAAGTCTCACTCCGTCACCCAGGCTGGAGTGCAGTGGCACCGCTCAAGGCCCCCCCCACCCCAGCCTCTACTTGCTGGGCTCCAGCAATCCTTCCACCTCAGTCTTCCAAGTAGCCGGAACTATAGGCGTGGGCTACCATGCCCGGCTAATTTTTTTATTTATTGTAGAGATAGGGCTCGCCAAGTTGCACGGGCAGGTCTCGAACCCGTGGGCTCAGGCAATCCACTCGCCTCAGCCTCCCAAAATGCTGGGATGACAGGCTGAGCCACTGAGACCAGCCGATACTTCATTTCTTATACACCTGGGCTGGCCACCTGAGATTTCACATGACTGCATAGGGCTATGGCAAGGGTTACACGAAACCACCACACAAGTGCCCTCGCAGAGGTTCTGCTACGTAATGATGCCACGTAATCCGTGTTGGGCAGATCATAGTTGGGTGTTTTCCATTTCTCCCAGAGCAGCTCTACGTCTTCTCCCCTGCTCCCAGCTGTGGGAAGCTGACCTCAGGGACTGCCATAACAGGCGTAATTTACCCTCTGGCTTCCGGCTGGGTTTGGCCAATGGGAGACACCAACAGGAAGTGGGAGGGAACAAGAGGAGAGAGTGGTGGGGTGTTCATTCCTTGGGTTCTCAATGGCTACATTTCTCACAGCTCCTGTCTTGTGGCCCTGTCTCACAGGCAAAGTCCTCACTGAGGCTCCAGTAACTGCTCCCTCTCTCTGCACCTCCAGGCCTCTTGGGTGGCTGGGCTTTCTTACTCTTGCTGGCCTCAGACGCTTCAGTATCCCCTCTTGGGTCCCCTTAACCCTGTACCCACTTCCATAAATAGTCCCTTCATGATCCTCTCATGAGTCACCTCTTTGGAGAGTGCCACTGTTTCCTGCAGGGACCCTGGATGATACAGCGACTGTCATTAGTATCACTTTGAGTTTGAGATCACATTCAATTTTCTGTGTGATCCTATGAAGACAGTGATCCTTTCTGAGCATACATTTCTTCACCTGCTAAATGAGAAGGTCATACCCCAGGCTTTCCCATCTCAGAAGGATACTGTGAGAATTACATGAGTCAGTATAGGGGAGGACAAGTCTCCAGGAAAAAGGATGATAATTACAAGAATAAGTAAAAGTAAAAATGGTATTAAGATTGTTCCTGGCTGGGCTCTGTGGCTCAGCCTGTAATCCCAAGCACTTTGGGAGGTCGAGGTGAGTGGATTGTCTGAGCCTGAGGGTTTGAGACCAACCTGGGCAACCTTGTCTCTACAACAAATCAAAAATTATCCAGGTGTGGTAGCGCATGCCTATAGTTCCGACTACTTGGAAGGCTGAAGCGGAAGGATTGCTGGAACCCAGCAGGTTGACGCTGGGGTGGCTGTGAGTGTGCCACTGCACTCCAGCCTGGGTGACAGAGTGAGACTCCAACTAAAAAAAAAAAAAAAAAAGATTGTTCCTACTCATAGATCTCTGCTGATTTGTCTCTCTTTTCTCCAGCACTGTAGCAGTCACTCAGTCTCTGGTCCTTGGCAAAGCCATTGCCCTATGCTGCAAAGCCCTATACTGTGGACAGATAAAACTTTGTGATCAGATATAGCACATAGTTCTCAGAGCTGATGCCACCATGTTTTGACAAATGCCACGGTGGGCCCTAGGATGTGCTGCAGACCCTCAGAGCAGACCTAGGCCTGCCCTTGTGGCTTCTGGGCTTGATTTGCTGCTCACTGTGGCCCTGGCTGAAGCCACTTATCACTGGAGTCCTTTCCACCTGAGCAGCGGGTGGATGCGGCCTAGCCCAGTGAGAGCTGGTGTGGACTCGCGTTGCTCCAAGCTCCTGGCAGAAAGGAAATTGCTGGCAAAGCACGCATGGCCAGGTGAGCTGGGGTCACCCCAGAGCTGAGAGAGAGAGCTCAGCAGCCCCAATGGAGGCAGTTTTCATTTTCTGCACCCATTTCAAAACAGGAGCGCATCCCTTGAGAGCTTTGCCTGCTCCACTTTCAGCCTCTTAATCCATCATGTGTTTCCATTGTGCCTTCTTCCCAGCCCAATCCCCTCACTGAGCCTGACAGGGGAGGGATACCAGAAGTAGAAAAGCTAACCTGTGACCTTTGTGTAATCAAGATATTTCAACCCCTAGTGGCTTAAAACCAGGAGTCGATACCCCTGAACTTCCAGAAAGAACTATCCTGTGTCAACGTAGGACTATGTTCTGGTGGTGCATTAAGCAGAAATTTGCCTAGAGTGGATTATTGAACAGGTTTCTCTTTTTTTCGCATTTCTTTTCCCTCTTCTAAAGAGGTCTGGAGGTAGGCAACTCTAGACTGCTGCAGCCGCTCTGCTGGTGTTCAGAAGGTGTCAGAATGGCCTACAGGTATCCACCCCATCTGTGTTTGAGACAGGGAGAAGAGGGAAGGGCCAAAGGCGAAGGATTAATGAAGAGGCCAGTCAGTCCTATTCGCTGCCACAAACTGACCCAAAGCCTCTTCTAGGACATCACTAGTACATTCAGGTCATGTGGGCTTCTAGGGTCTAACCTGAGAATCTAAATCCTCACTAATGACATGGTATCCGTGGGAAAGACTGTTCTGATCTCAAACTCTGAAATCCAGTTGGCATTTTTGATATGAACCAGTTATCATTGGGAAATGTCTGTGTCAATTCTAATCAGACATGTCAAATCCAGCAAATCAAATCAAGTTCAGGCTAGGTTTTGGAAACTGGGTGGGGTCTGGAGAGGGGCAGAGGAAGGAAGAGAAACACAGGTGCAATAACAGTATGACAACGCTGGGAAAAGTTCTGGGACTGTTGGCTATCTTCTGTAGTGGTTTCCAGACAGTTGCAAAGTGAAGGCATCCCAGAGCCACATCTCTGTTGAGATACCCCCCAGTGAGCTTTCCTTTCGGTCTGGTTCTACATAATGGAAAACAACGTCTGCTTCCCACTCTCTGAAAATTATCTCAGGGCTCCTGCCATGGGCTCAAGCTATGGGAGAAAGCGTGTGAGACTGCGGCCTTCCGGAAGCTTCCAAAGTTAAAGCACTCCCACGGACATGAGACAGAATTGCCTATAGAGAATTGTGTTATAGCCAAGCACCAGGGTATATATTTATCTGTGCCTGACATTCTCATCTCTTTTTAAAGAAAAAGCCACACATTCGGCCAAAAGACGAAGTGGAAAAAATGTACTGTTGAACAAATATTCAGGCTAGTTGTTCAGAATGTATGAAATGATGAACTGTGTGGAAAAAACATGCCTGTGGCAAATTGTCAGAAGGCTATATTTGGGGGTCCGAATGCAAGGCCCTGCCAACCGAGTTCACACAGCCTTCGTGTTTTTCCATTTCTATTTATAGCTATGCACACATTCACACACAAAAAATGCAGGGGACATTGGACTTCGTTTTTAAATGACTAAAATGTTCTAAACGTATCAGGTTACAGCACGTGAGAGGATTTCTGCTGCCTGCGATTAGCCCTGCTTACTGGAGAAGGGATTAATCAATGTGCGGGAAAACAACGTAATGGGATCCTTTGGGAATTTGAAAGTCTGAAAACAACTTTTTCCCTTATTTCCTTTTGAAAATGTGATTCACTTCAACAAAACTTTATTCCGCACCAACCATGTGGAAAGTTAACTTGGGACCTAAATGTGGTCAAGACAGTCTCTGGCCCCAAGGAGCTAGCAGTTTTCAGAGGGAGGTACAGACACAGACATAAAATGCATGACCAAGTGTGATTAGTGTCTTAATAGAATTGCTGACAAATATATTACGCATCAGTTACTGGATTTAGGGCCACCCTAAATCCAGGATGATTTCATCTCAAGATATTTAACTAATTACACCTGCAAAGACGCTATTTCCAAATAAGAGTATATTCTGAGGATCCAGGTGTTCAACCCACAACAGTGACCAATACCAAAGCCAACTGATACTCCATAATTTATGCCAGTTAAACTATGGAGTCCCCTTTTGATGGCTATGTTGGAGACTTCGGTGGGCATTGCTGGACCCTCAGCTTCCTGTGGACACACCAAGCTGTGTTGTCTCTGTCTCTCTCTCTCTCTCTTTTTGAGTCAAAGTCTCACTCTGTCACCCAGGCTGAAGTGCAGTGACATGCTCATGGCTACTGCAGCCTTGATCTGTTGGGCTCAGACAATCCTTCCGCCTTAGTCTTCCAAGTAGCTGAAACTACAGGTGCAAGCCACCACATCCAGCTAATTTTTTATTTATAGTAGAGATGAGGTCTCACCAAGTTGCCCAGGCTGACCTTGGACCCCTGGGCTCAGGCAATCCTCTTGTCTCCACCTCCCAAAATGCTGGGATTACAGGCATGAGCCACCACACCAGGCCTGTGTTTTCTTATTGTCTCTCAATAATTAGAGTAACTGATTTATGGAGAATTGTGTAAGAAGGACTTACTAAAATCTTCTTGTTCAAGCTTGGGCAACGTCCTGGGCTTCTATCATGGCAAGGTTTTTCAAGTGAGGGGGGAAAAGAAAGATGAAGGGATGAGAAAGAGAGGCATTATAACCCACTTTACAGATACGGCTCAAAAAGCAAAGTGACTTGCTCAGAGGGGATGGGATGGTGCTGAGAAGTAAGGACACGCTTCTTAACTCCAAACTTGTGTTTTAAGCCTCCTTCTTCTTTCCTGGTTCAGAAGGAAAAAAAATAAAAAATAAAAGATAGCATGAAAGTCTAACGAATGACTTCAACTCTTGGCTGTGCAAGATGGCCAAGTTAAGGAAGAAAAAGAGAAATTCACTGTTTGGAACCCTAAGTTCCACCTCTGAATTGACAATTTTTCCTTTCGAGCACTTTTAATTGCATGGTGTTGAGAAGGAATAAGCCAAAAGGAGATAATCTGAGGCCTTCAGGAGCTTTTGGTTTCGGGCTAAGCAGTGACCTGATAGTGGAGGGGGGAAATAGAGAGGAAAACCTTTTGTGGGTGGTACATCATCCCATTTATAAGCATCAAACATTAGCTTTTTTTTTTTTTTTAATTATTTTTGTAGAAATAAGATCTTGCTATGTTCCCTAGGCTGGTCTTAAACTCCTGGCCTCAAGTAGTCCTCCCACCTTGGCCTCCCAAAGGTGATTCAGGTTTAAACAGAGACCTAGAGAAAGGATTCTGGATTGAATCATTACAGATTATTCTCTGAATCAAATAGGTCAATGTGGTTTTATGGCCATCAGAACCAACATCTTATTATCCTTGTTGTCCTGAATGTCATCAAATGTCTTCCTTTCAATGTTTTCTTTATTTTCAGGTAAAGAAAAAAGTCATTGGGGGCCAGATCAGGTGAATAGGAATGGTGTTCCAGTGTAGTTAGCTGTACAGTTCTGCCAACAGAAGTGCACAGTGGCAAGTTTACAAACTTAATTGTCAGACAGCAACACATAATGATGAAGGCTCTGATGGCGATTTCAGAAAAAGAGTTCCAAAACTGCTTTGATGGGTGGACTAGGTGCTGGCATCGGTGCATAGCTTCCCAAGGGGAATACTTCAAAGGTGACTGTAGCGATATTCAGCAATGAGGTGTACAGCACTTTTTCAAGGATGATTTGTGAACCTACTTGTCAGACCTTGTAGTCTGGGGCATGATTTCTTAAGATTTTCAAAGCAAACCAGGATTTATCACTCTTTTCTTGTACAAAGTTATGGTGCACCTCCAGTTATCCCAAGAGATTCTTCTTCACGGTGACTTCTCTGTTCCTCTCCACCTTCGTTTCACCTGTGCTCAGGGTTCCTTTGATCCCTTACTTAGGACTTTGTTTTTGCCTTCTAGTGACTGCAATGCCCCGGATGCCTTTAGGGAAGAAGGGTTCAAGAAGGCAGAACTGAGCATCCAAGCTGCAAAAGGAAGAACAAGGTCTGGAAAAGGCTGACCCAGTGGGCAACAAGAGGCCACTTTTTGGGTTGTGATCTACTGAGGTAGTTTTAATCCAAAGTGAGATTCTAACCAGCATTCTGGAAATGTCATGTGTACATTAGCATGAGTGTCAGATATGAAAGGATGGAGTGATCCTCCAGCCCAGACCCTTGATTTTGCAGATATGGAAATTGGACCCAAGAACTAAGTGACTTGCCTAAATGAGTGACAGAGCAGAGCCTGGAATCTGGGGATTCCCAAGTCCCACAGAGTCCTATCTTGGTAGATTTTCCCCACCAAATCAGTGATTCTCAACTTGGCTTCACATCAGAATCATCTAGAGTGCTTTTTAAAAAATAGTGATTCTGGGCTTGCCTCCTGAAACTCTAATGTGGCCCACAATGGAGTTCAAACATCTTTTTAAACTTTTTTAAAGCTTCAGTTGAGGACGACTGGACCCGGACTAGAATCCTTCTAATTCATGCTAAACCATTCCCCATCTCTCCGATTCTTTCCCTGATGTGAAGCAATGATGACTATTTCAATTCAATTAAAAGCAGCATGTATTTAGTGAATCATTGGAACAGTTGAGTCACAATGACATTAGAGACATATTAGTCCAGTGGTTTTAAAAAATATTGACTGTGTATCTTTTTCACCAAATGAATTCTTAAGAGATGGCCTATATTGAAACTGTTAAAGTTGGAGATCATGGGTGCTGTGGGCCAGAAAACACTAGGCTGGGAAATGGGGATGGCAGGAAGAGGCCAGAAAGCATTAGAGTGGCAGTAATGAGTGGGCATGGTTGTGGTGGTCCTCTTCAGCATTGGCCTCTGAGTTTCCCTGCCCACCTGCCAGGAAGCAGGAGCCCCAGGGAGGAGACCTGATTCAGGGGACCAGTGAAGGCAGTTATGAGAAGTCTGGAAATAGGCATCTTCTATTCTAAGATGTTACAGGTTATAAAATGTACTGTTGATTTCATATCACCTTTGTGGGCATGAAAGAACCACTATAGGCTGGGCATGGTGGTTCATGCCTGTAATCCTAGTATTTTGGGAGGCTGAGGCTGGAGGATTGCTTGAGCCCAGGAGTTTGAGACCAGTCTGGGCAACATAGCAATATCTTGTCTCTACAAAAAATTAAAATATTATCTAGGCATGGTGCCTCAAGCCTGTGGTCCCAGCTGCGAGACTGAGATGGGAGGATCACCTGAGCCCAGGAGGTCAAGGTGGTGGTGAGGCACAATGGTGCCACTGCACTCCAGCCTGGATGACAAGAGTGAGACCCCTAAATTTAAAAAAAAGAGCCGGGCTCGTTGGCTCAGCCTGTAATCCCGCGCCTTGGGAGGCTGAGGTGAGTGGATTGCCTGAGCCCGCGGGTTCGAGACCCGCCTGGGCAAGTGAGACCTCATCTCTACAATAAATCAAAAAACAAGCCGGGCGTGGTAGTGCACACCTGTAGTTCCAGCTACTTGGAAGGCTGAGGTGGAAGGATCGCCGGAGCCCAGCAGGTCGAGGCTGCGGTGGCCGGGAGCGGCCGCTGCACTCCAGTCTGGGCGACGGAGTGAGACTCCAACTCAAAAAAAAAAAAAAAGAGAGCTATAATATGTTAATATCCACAATTTAAAAAAATTAACAGATAATAGCATACAGTTATTCATATAATTAATTACACATCACTTTTCTTTTCAGTTTAGAGTTGACTTTTTATTTAAGCATTCCTCATATCCAGACTCTGAAGAGTCTTGAATTCCCCACTGCTCTTGGCAGGTATACATAGTACCAAGGTGACTTGACTCTTCTGAATTGACCCACTTCTGGGGATTA
>NW_007252748.1:1066680-1086481 GCF_000164805.1 Carlito syrichta
GGGCTCCGGCGATCCTTCCGCCTCAGCCTTCCAAGTAGCTGGAATTACAGGCATGTGCTACCACGCCCAGTTGATTTTTTGATTTATTGTAGAGATGAAGTCTCGCTGCCCAGGCGGGTCTCGAACCCGCGGGCTCAGGCAATCCACTCACCTCAGCCTCCCAAAGGCACAGGATTACAGGTTGAGCCACCGAGCCCGGCTGGCATTTTATATTAATACTTGCATTTCCTATTTGGTTAAATGCCTAGTTTCACTCCCCTCTCCTCAATTTAAATAAATGTTAGTGGAATTACACCAATTTTCTTGAAAATCAGTCAGGAGATTTTGATTAGATGGTTGTTCTGTGAGTCTAAGGAAAAGTCATTTTCTGAGAGGAAAACAAACAGCCCATTACAAAGTGGGCAAAATATATGAATAGATGCTTCTCAAAAGAAGACATACAAGCAGCCAACAGATACATGAAAAAATGCTCAGCCTCACTAGTCATCAAAGAAATGCAAATTAAAACCACACTGAGATACCGCCTAACTCCAGTCAGGATGGCCATCAACAATAACTCAAAAAACAAAAGATGCTGGAGAGGATGCAGCAAAAAGAGAATACTTCTGCACTATTGGTGGGAGTGTAAACTAGTACAGCCTCTGTGGAAAACAGGGCGGTGATTCCTAAAAGATCTAAAAATTGACCTCCCATATGACCCTGCAATCCCCCTACTGGAAACTCAAATCACTCTATGAAAAAGATACCTGTATACATATGTTCATTGCAGTATTGTTCACAATAGCAAAAACATGGAACCAACTGTGCTGCCCATGGAAAGAGGACTGGATTTAAAAAAATGTGGTACATATACACGATGGAATATTATGCAGCCATAAGGAAGGACATATTTTGAACTTCACAGCAACCTGGATGGACTTAGAGTCTATAATACTGAGCTACCTATCACAAAAACAAAGAACTGAGTATGTTCTCACTCATAAGCAGACCTTGAACAGTTATCATAATACTATAAGAAAAGAATTGGCAGTAGCGGGAAACTGCTGGGGGAGGAGGGTAGAGGCAAGATTGGCAGTAGTGAGAATCTGCTGGGTGGGGGCACACCTCATCAACAAAATACCTGCACAATGAACATTTCTATACCTAACCCTGAATAGTACCCCACATCTTTAAAATTAAAAATTAAAAACAGTCATTTCCTGCATTAACCTTACTTAACTTAGAAAAATGTAAGATATACCCTGAGTGCTTTCCGTTTTGTATTGCTTTTTATTGCATTGGTATGTGAGAGGCAGTCTTTGGCATATAAATAACTTCTTGGCTGGGTGCAGTGGCTCACCCAGTGGCTGGGTGCAGTGGCCTGTAATCCCAACACTTTGGGAGGCCGAGGTGGGAGGATTGCTAGAGCCCAAGAGTGCTAGACCAACCAGGCAGCATAGCAAGACCTCGTCTCTACAATAAAATTTAAAAAATTAGCTTGGTGTGGTGACGCCTCTAGTCCCAGCTACCTGGTAGTTAGAAATTGCAGTGAGCTGTAATTGTGTCCCTGCACTGTAGCCTGGGCAACAGAGTGAGACCTTGACAATAAACAAATAAATAACTTCTTGCCTCAATGTCACAGTATAATGTAACATTGTGAAGACATATTCGGTGACAGAAATCCATTTTTAAGATCCAGCAATGTGTGCTGGTACCAGTGTGAAGAAGTTCACAAAGAGGATGACCTGGTGAATGAATCCACCTGCACACGGGCTGGTGATGACCATCAGACAACTAGTATCAGTCAACACTTCCAGCTAGTTGGAAGATTGAGGCAGAAAGATCACCTGAGTCCAGCAGGTCAAGGCTGTGGTGGCCGTGAGCATGCCACTGCACTCCAGCCTGGGCGACAGAGTGAGATTCCAACTCAAAAAAAAAAAAAATTATGTAAGAAATATTTGGTAAATATGGAACTTGAGGAGGTGAGTCCAGGGAGGGGCCTGAATTTTCTGCCCTTTTGGACAGGTGAGGGCTCAGAGTCATTTAATGCCATTTAGATACGGCCTTGTTCTGTAGTCATAGCTTGGTGACGTCTGAGGACACATCAGACACACTGACGTGTAATGTTATGGTAAGGATGAGCAATGGGCATCTTTCAAAGTGCATTTCTCTATAGACAGCTTTTGGTTTTAGGATTTTGAGAAGGCGGTCCACAGACTTGAAAAGGACGTGCTGAAGCCACACTGTGGACCCTGGAAGGTTCGGCTTCGGAGGTTCCTCCCTCCCCTCACTCTTGAGCAAAGATCTCCTGCCCTTCCATGCGGGGAGAGACCTGTTTTTCCCAGATCTTACACAGAGCACCGGACTGAGAGGAGCCGTTTTTCTCACGACTATTCTGGTCCTTTTTCTTTCTTTCTTTCTTTTTTTTAAGTCGGAGTCTCACTCTGTCGCCCAGATTGGAGTGCAGTGGCTGCTCCCGGCCACCGCAACCTTGACCTGCTGGCCTCCGGCGATCCTTCCGCCTTAGCCTTCCAAGTAGCTGGAACTACAGGCATGCACTACCACTCCTGGTTAGTTTTTGATTTACTGTAGAGACTTGATTTACTGTAGGTCTTGCCAAGTTGCTCGGGCAGGTCTCAAACCCTTAGGCTCAGGCAATCTTCTTGCCTCGGCCTCCCAAAGTGCTAGGATTACAGGCTGAGCCACCGAGCCTGGCCTCTGGTCTTTTTTCGAGTGAGAGTGGGATGGGGACTAGGACCCGTTGTCATTTTCTTTTCTTTTCTTTTCTTTTTGAGTTGGAGTCTCACTCCGTCGCCCAGGCTGGAGTGCAATGGCACGCTCACGACCACCCCAGCCTCTACCTGCTGGGCTCTGGCTATCCTGCCTCAGCCTTCCAAGTAGCCAGAACTACGGGTGCACGCCACCACACCCAACTAATTTTTGATTTATTGTAGAGACAAGGTCTCACCAAGTTGCCCGGGATGGTCTCGAACCCGCGGGCTCAGGCAATCCACTCGTCTCTATCTCCCAAAGTGCTGAGAATACAGGCTGAGCCACCGAAGCCTGGCCCCGACGTCATTTTCTTTTCTTTTCTTTTTGAGTTGGAGTCTCACTCTGTCGCCCAGACTGGAGTGCAGTGGCTGCTCCTGGCCACCGCAGCCTCGACCTGCTGGGCTCTGGCGATCCTTCTGCCTCAGCCTTCTGAGTAACTGGAATTACAGGCCCGCGCTACCACGCCCGGCTAATTTTTTGATTTTATTGTAGAGATGAGGTCTCGCCTGCCCAGGCGGGTCTCGAACCCGCGGGCTCAGGCAATCCACCGACGTCATTTTCAAGGGTTGCCTGGAAGGATTGGAGCCTGAGAGTAAGCAAAGCCTTCATAACCCACAAAAAAGATTAGTGTAATGAGAGTTTAATGAAGTTACTAGTGTGAAATTAGAAGCAAGATTTGCGAATTAATCCTGACCTAGCCGTCGTGTTGCAAATAAACAAAGTATTAGTGGAATGATTTCCATTTTGCTTAGTATTTTTAGATCTCTGAACAGGAAGGTCACATTGCTTTGCTACTATTTGCATGAAGCAAAGATCTGGGGTTCCCACGAGAGTTTCCATATGATGATGAGAGCTAGCTTGTTGTTTTCCAGGCAGAATTCTGATAGAGTTTTTCTTGGGCATTTTAAACCATCGTTTGCAGCCACCACTTTGCCAATGTCTGTAGGCCAGGTGACGAAGGACATTCAAATCCATATACAAGAATGAAGAGACAGTGGTCCCAGAGTTCAGATAAAATCCTGCCTTATACTGGTTGTGTAAGCTCGATGACATCTGGGGACATAGACACATTGACAAATATGCTATGGTGGGGGTAAGGAATGGGTAATCTTTAGAAATGTATTTTTCTATAGACTGTTTTGGTTTTAAGATTGAGTTTAAAACCCAAGTTGACCACTTGAGGTTTTGAATCTTAAGAATCTTTCAATTTCTCTGACTCTGGTAGGAGTAAGAGAACATCTTGGTATTTATAAAATGCAATAACCTTTTAAAATCTATTCCACTTGAAGAAATAACTCCATTTCTGGACCCCAGCTTTCTGAGACTTTCCAGAATGGATGTATACCATCAGCTCCCCCTGCAGGTGGGATTCCTTCCTGCTAGGGGATTCCTGGAGATCCACTGTGAAAATGGATTTTGAAGACTTGAAATGTGTCTTGCAGATGGGATGCATCAACGGCTTGGAAATCACCCACCTTTCTGCTGGGAGCTGCATGCCTTGGGAATGCACTGAGGCCTGAGCCTGTAAGTACAAAAATATGCCACAGGAATACAAAGAGCCCATCAGGAACGCCAGAGCCCAGCTAGTGAATTCGTTGCATTTCTAGATGCATTGTAAGGCCGGGCACGGTGGCTCATGCCTGGAATCCCAGCACCTTGGGAAGCCAAGGCAGGAGGACTGCTTGAGTCCAGGAGTTCAAGACCAGCCTGGGCGACATAGCAAGACCTCATCTCTATAAAAAAAATCAGAAAAGTATCCGAGCATGGCAGTGAATGTAGTCCCAGATACTCAGGAAGTTGAGGTGGAAAGATTGTCTGAGCCCAGGAGGTCAAGGCTGCAGTGAGCTGTGATTGTGCCACTGCACTTCAGCCTGGGTGATAGAGTGAGACCCCAACTCAAAAACAAACAAAAAATCATAAATCCTTTAAAAAATATTCTATTCTCTCTCTTCTTTATAAGCACTGTGGCCCTTTGGTGAGTCCGTCACAGATTAAATTGCCCCGACATGAACTATGTGCTAAGAGACAATACAAATGCCCATGGTATATTAACTCTAAAAGTTGGTTCTCAGAAAGTTTTGGATTGTTCCAAATTTTATATGCTAGTTGGTGGATTCATTCACTCATTCATTCGTTTATTCAATAAGTATTGTGATAGACACTGTGAGATGTGATTGATACGTGATAGACATTATTTTAGGCACCCTGAATAAAGCAAGGGACCGAGACAGACTAAGACTCCATCTTCATGGAACTTAAGTACCAGCAGTGATGACACACACCAAGAGGCACATGAACAAATGTGTAATGTAAGTTCATGTGGAGACAGTGCTATGAAGCAGAATAAAGCAGGATAAAGGATTAGAGTAACTGGTGGGAGATCATCTTTTTGATGGAGTAGTCGAGGTAGGTTTATTCAGAAACTTGAACAAAGTGAGGCAACAATTCGTGCCAACATGTGGATGAAGAACATTTCAGGAGAAGAAACAGCAACTGCAAATGTCCTGGAGTAGAAATGAGCTTGGTGTGTTCCAGGAACAGCAGGAAGGCCAATGAGAGTAGAATAAAGAGAGTTAAGGAGTCAGTAATAGGAGAGGGAGTCCAAGAAGTAGGCAGGGGATATTATACAGGATCTTGAAGAACATGGTAAGGGGCTGTGTGCGGTGGCTCAGCCTGTAATCCCAGCATTTTGGGAGGCCGAGGTGAAAGGATTGCCTGAGCCCAGGGGGTTCGAGACCAGCCTGGGCAACCTGGTAAGCTCTCATCTCTACAATAAACCCAAAAAGTAGCCAGGCTTGGTGGTGTGCATCTGTAGTTCCAGCTACTTGGAAGGCTGAGGTGGAAGGATCGCTGGAGCCCAGCAGGTCGAGGCTGCAGTGGCCGTGAGCGTGCCACTGCACTCCAACCTGGGTGACAAGAGTGAGACTCCGAGTCAAAAAAAAAAAAGAATATGGCAAGGAGTTTGGATTTTGTTATGAGATGGAAGACTGCTAGAACCCTTCGAATAGAGGAGTGATGTGATCCGATTTATGGTTTTAAAACTCCCCTCTGGCCATGATTTGGAGAAAAGTTTTGAGGAGGCAGGTGAGGAACTAGGGAATCTTATTCAGTGGCAACTGTGGACACCCAAGTGAGAGGTGATGGGGTAGCATCAAAGCAGCAAGAAGTAGGCACATCCTGGCTGCACTGTGAGGGTAGAGCCAGAGGACTTGTTGGTGAATTGGACGTAGGAAGTGAGAGAAAAAAAAAAAATACAGTATGACTCCTGGGTTTTTGGCCCAGGCAGCTGGGCAATTAACCGAGATTGGGTGGATGGGGGAGAAACACGTTCCGGTGGGTGGCATCCAGAGTTCTGCTTGGACAAGTTAAGTTTGAGAAACTTATTAGTCATCCTCTGGAGATGTCAGGCAGGCAGCTGGATCTGTGAGTCTGGAACACATGCTTACTGCAGGAATAACTAGGGGAAAACTATTTATGGAAAGAGGAGCTCCATTCTGTCATATGTTGTGACACCTGGTTGTGAGTCTGTTCCTCTCCTGGGCTTGGTTTTCTCATTTGTAAAATGATGGAATTGGCTGGTCTCTGAGGGTCCCTTGAGCCAGCAAGTAGAAAATAATGCATTAGTATCTAAATGCACAGAGTGACATGCGTGGGCCAGGTCTTCTGCAGGTTGGTCGTAAAACCAGGAGATGGAAGACCCCCAAGGAGACTGGCAGCTTATCTCAGGAATTGGAACTGGAAATGAGTCTCTGCAAAACAGTCGTGGACTTGTTAGAGTGGGTGTGTTGGAGAAGGAAGCCCTTTCACGACAGAAGATGAACTTGCTCAGAGCAAAGCAGCATCAGACTTGGCAGAAACAGGACTTGCAGGGAAGGATAGAGAAGGAGAGGCTACTGTCACTTCCTGGGTCCTCTGTCACCAGAACAGGGAAATACTGACACTGCTTCTGCCAGGAATGTTGCCATTTAAGAAAGAAAATGTCGTGACAGGTGTAGTGGCTCAAGACTATAATCCCAGCACTTTGGGAGGCCGAGGCAAGAGGATTGCCTGAGCCGGCGGGTTCGAGACCAGCCCGAGCAACTTGGCAAGACCTCGTCTCTACAATAAATTTTTTAAAAAAGAAAGAAAGAAAATGTCCACAGAGGAGTTCTGGCTTTACCTTTTTTGACGCTGTTCTAAATTGCCTTGATACATTCTCAGTTTATTTTGTTCTAAGTCTCATTTTTCCGAAGCAGTCCTTAGTGGAAAGATATAACAACTGTTCATGTTTTGTCTTAACAGCTCTTGACATCTCATTTGGTCAGCATAAGTCCTATGAGCTAGGAATGTCCTTAGATAATCCCATTTTAGAGATGAAAAAACGGAAGCTCAGAGAGGTTAAGTAACTTGTTCAAGGCCACACAGATGACATGTGAAAGAACCTGTGTTTTGAACCTAGGCTTTATGGATCCTTGATGATTTCTTCTTTCGCTTTATTCCATTCAACCTTCAAAGTGGAGACACTTGCTAGAGATTACTTGGTCAATTCCTGGATGCCACTGTGGCACAATTGATTATTTAAAGCTTTCCTTTTTAGATTGGAAAGTAACAATGACGTTGGTTTAAGTTTTCGTGTTGCTTTATTAAGTCTCCCTGATATTGCTAAAGTAATTAGGCCTATGCTGCACTTCTGAGCTAATTTCTTTAAAGCCCTTCAAATAGAACTATTAGACAGTGTAACAAGTTTAGTAGTATGCCGTTTTCCTTCTATAGGGATATTCGGCAGAAGGGAAAAGAGGTCACAATAATATTGCTTGTAGAGGGAAGATTAAAGCATAAATTCATCCATTTCTGGGTATGTGAGTTGTAGGATGAGACAGCCAGGTGATTCTAATCCAGAAGTGCTTTGCAATTTGCTACGTAGCAAATTATGCCCGGATGAAGCAGCTTACAACAACCATTTTACTACTTACATATTCTGTGGTCAGGAGTTTGGATAGGGCAGTAGGATGACTCTGGACCTCAGCTGGGAACTTCATGGCTAAGAGTGACTCAACAACTGGGGACTGAGTTCCCTGGAGGCATCGTCACTCCTGTCTGGTGGTTGGTCTGGTTGTTGGTTGGAACCTCAGCCAGAGGTGTTGATTAGAGAATCTGTATGTGACCTCTCTCTCTTTTTTTCTTTTGAGTCAGGGTCTCACTCTGTCACCCAGGCTGGAGTACAGTGACATGATCTTGGCTCATGGCAGCCTCAACCTCCTGTGCTCAGGTGATCCTTCTGCCTCAGCCTCCCTGAAGGCTGGAAGTACAGGTACATGTCACCACGCCCAGCAACTTTTTTGATTTTTGTAGAGTTGAGGCCTCACTATGTTGCCCAGATTGGTCTCACACTCCCGGGCTCAAGCAATCCTCCAAAGTCTTAGCCTTCCAAAGTGCTGGAATTACTGGCGTGAGCCACTGTACCCAGTCCACACATGGCCTTTCCATGTGGTCAGGGCTTCCTTACTGTACGTACATGGAGACTCAAAGCTCCAAAAGCAAGAGTCCCAAGGATCAGAGAAGAAGCTGCACTGCCTTTTGAAGTCAGCTTCAGAGAGCCTCAGTTTTGCACATTTGATCAGTTACAAGCAGGTCCCGAGCCTGTCTGAGTTCAAGTAGGGGACATAGACCCTATTTCTTGATGGAAAGGTGGAAACATGTGAGATGGGAGGCACTGCGTCAGTCATCATTGGAAAGTACTGTCTGCCATTCTAGTGAGGATGAGCCACCTTTGGGTTTTGCCAACAACAGTGAAGGGATACACTCATCAGCCAAATGTCAGGAAAGGATGGCTGGGGAGACAGCTCAGGGCCACCTGTCATCAGCTAAGGCTCACTGAGTTTGAATCAGGCCTTTCAACCAACCAACAACCCAGGAGCCAACCCATACAGCAATACCGAGTAAGAGTCAGGTACTTGGCTAAGAGCCAAGGACACAACAGTGAATCCAAAAGGCTCCTATCCTCAAGGCATTTCGGAAGCTTAAACTGCCGTGTACATGGGGCTACCTGGAGGAGAAGTTTAAAGTACAGATTCTGGCCTGGTGTGGTGGCTCATGCCTGTAGTCCCAGCGCTTTGGGAGACCTGAAGCAAGAGGAGTTCAAGACCAGCTTGGGCAACATAGTGAGACCGCGTCTCTATAAAAAAAAAAAAAGAAAAAGAAAAAAAAAAATCAGCCAGGCATGGGGGTAGGTACCTGTAGTCCCAATTACTTGGGAAGCTGAGGTGGAAGGATCACCTGAGCCTGGGAGGTTGAGGCTGTGGTGGGCTGTAAACCTGTGACTGCACACCAGCCTGGACAACAGAGTAAGACCCCCAACTCAATCCATCAATCAAACAATCACATACAGATTCCTTCTGCCTTTTTCCTTCCTAATTCAGTTTGTCAGCTCCAGTTGGAGTCTAGGAATCTGCATTGTAACAATCCCTTGGGGTGTTCTAGCATAATGGATCAGAGGAGAGAGGGCACTTTAAGACTTACTGGTCCAGCAGATTTAGTGATTTGGTCCAGAGAGTGAACTTGGATGCTTGTTTTTCACAAGTAACTGGTTTTGAGTTTGCCTGGTTTTTCTCCTTTGAGTCTTACTATCTGTGTTAGGTTTGATTGTTGTGCTGATGATAGATAGCCTGGCTGCTTCAAAATCATCCTTTTTGCTTGCTCTGTGAAAATAAAACTGGGCCTTTAAAAATGTGTTTGCCAGCTGGCCCAGGATTAAGCCTTGTCAGTAGAGGGTGCTAGAGAGATGTTTCAGGAGGAATAAGTTTTTGCTTTCTGGTTATGGCATGCTTGGGGGCAGCCTCCTGCCAGGTGCAGCTCCTCCCGTTGAACAGCACCTGACCTCAGGCAGCTTCTCAAGCACACAGTTCCTGCATGAACTGTGGTGCGTTCTCGCAGTGGAATATTATTCAGCAATGAAAGAAACGAACTGTCAAGCCACAAAAAAGATGTGGAAGAACCCTAGGTACATATTGCTAGGTTAAAGAAGTCAGCCTGAAAAGGTTACAGCTGTATGTCATTCTGGAAAAGGCAAAACTATAGAGACAGTAAAAAGATCAGATGTGTAGTGCACGCCTGTAGTTCTGGCTACTTGTAAGGCTGAGGCGAAAGGAACGCCAGAGCCTAGCAGGTCGAGGCTGTGGTGGCTGGGAGCATGTCACTGCACTCCGGTCTGGGCGACAGAGTGAGACTCCAACTAAAAAAAAAAAAAAATCAGATGTTGTCAGGGGTTGGGGTCAGAGGTAGAAAAAGAGAGACTGGGTGGGGCACAGAGAGTTTTTAGGATGGAGGAGCACTTCTGTGTGATTCTGTAATGGTGGATACAAGACATGGACTTGTCAAAACTCAGAGAATATGTAACAGAAAGATGAATTCTCATGTCAACTATGGACTTAAGTTGCTAATGTGTAATATTAATGTGTTAATATTGGTTCCTTAATGGTAACAAATGTACCACACCACTGCAGGATGTTAACAGCACGGAAAAACGTGTGTAGGAGAAGAGAGGTTTATGGGAACTGTATACTTTCTAAATCATTTTCTGTAAATCTAAAACTACTGTTAAAAAAAAAAGCATATTTTCAAAAAGGTCACTGGGCTCAGCCTGTAATCCCAGTACTTTGGGAGGCCGAGGTGAGAGGATTGCCTGAACCCAGGGGTTTGAGACCAGCCTGGGCAACTCGGTAAAACCTCATCTCTACAGTAAATCACAAAAACTAGCCGGGTGTGGCAGTGTGTGACTGTAGTTCCAGCTACTTGGAAGGCTGAGGCAGAAGTATCGCCGGAGCCCAGCAGGTCTTCGCCAGTAATCCCAGGTCCCTGCGGAGGCTGTGAGCATGCCACTGCACCACTGCACTCCAGCCTAGGCAACAAAAGTGAGACTCCAACTAAAAAAAAAAAAAAAAAGTTATTGAAGGCAAAAAAAACCCCCAAAACCCCAAAACAAATAAACTTCAGCAAACATTGATTTTGGAATTTGGGGGGGTTCCTTCTCCTCACAATTCTGCCTAGTATATTTGATGGGTTTTTTTCATATTGATAGTGGGGACAAAGTAAAAATAACGGACATTTCATATTTTATCTAAAACATCTTGCAGTTCTCTAGAGAGGTATTTTTTCCATTTTATCATATGCAACTGATCTATTTAAAACGGTGTCAAGAATGCTATTGATGTTTTCAATCACAAGTCATGGTTTTATGGAGGGCATACTATGTCGTCTTTAAAGTAAAGCAAAGTCAGTGGAAAAATTAACTTCTTCCTTTCTGATTTGCCTTCTGTGTGTAGTGGGAATAGCATTTTCTAGAAGAAAGGTCCCGATAGCACTCTGCCCACTGCCAAGTTGCAGCTTCATAAACATACGTCAAGTGAGCTGTTTTCCATGAGGACGACTCATCCACTTGGTGCCACTGTACACAGTAAGCTACTAAAGATACCACCGGTCCCAGGACTGACGTCAAGCGGATATAAGAATGCGACACAGCTGATTCCTTGTTCCGAGTCTCAAATTGGAAACATGAGCTTGCCCACATAAGTTCCAACTAACTTGACAAATAAATCCTCAAATGCTTCTCACGATCATTTGTTTAAAACAGCTCAAGTGATTTTTCATTGTCTGGGGTGGCTGTGGAAGGTGGCCTATTTATTAGAAGAAAAATAAGGATACAGTCCTGTGGAATATTTCCCAAGGAGGGGTGCAAAGAACAGAATGTGAAGAAGGGCAAGAAGAATTCCATTGCTGTAACAGAGATAGAGATTCCTGGTTAAGAAGCCACGTTTTGAGGAAAGTGGGACAGGCTGTTTTATTTTTGAAATCAGATGCAATAAGTGACTCACATAGTACCGCATGTGTCCCATGTGTGACCTCTCCCCTGCTTCATGTTATTTTTCTGCCCTGATTTACCCTTTGCCCCAATTTTCTTAACTCTTTTATTTAAAAAAAATACTGTATTGCATATTTTCAAAAGATGTTGGGAATTTGATTGTGAAGGGTAAATAAGTAAAAATGCCATAGTCTCAGCATTCATAACTTTCTAAATTTGCTGTGACAGATTAATTTTGGTGATTCCATTTAAAATATCTCGAATCAATTACCCAATTGAGTGTAAATATTTAAGATTTCTGAAATTTAAATCTAAAGAGTTATGCCAGAATATATGCATCCACATATACATACACATGAGACAGAGAGAGAGAGAGAGCGCACACTCTTGTGAACCATTTATTACAAAATGTTCTAACCACAGTTCTAGGGGTTCACTGACCAGCTAAAATAAGCTTATTAGTGAAATACAAAACCAAACCCAGAAGCCAGCCCAGGGATTTAGTGAGACTGTGTTCTGTCACTGAGAAGCATCATACCGTATGTATTCCTACCTATACCTACGGTTCAAGGGAAGAAAGAAGTGGTCGGTGATAGGAGAATGAGCTTGGGGAACATGGTCATCATAATCAGATCTTTAATGTTTGTCCAAACTTCTGAAGAGTTGTCCGAAAATTAAGAATTTCTCTAGTGATGACAGCGTGAGCTGAAAGAATTCTAGAATCCCAAATCACGTAGGCTGACAAGGGTCACCTTCATTTTTAAAGGGAGTATGGCTTGTGAATGGTACTATTTGGGATCCCAATCCTGGCTCTGGTATTTCTCAGCTGTGGAGCCCTGGGCTAGCATGTCATTTATCCTTCCAAGCATCAGCTTTCTCCTTCCTTCCTTCCTTCCTTCCTTCCTTCCTTCCTTCCTTCCTTCCTTCCTTCCTTCCTTCCTTCCTTCCTTATTTATAGCGACAGGGTCTCTCTCTGTCATCAAGGTTAGAGTGCAGTGATGCGATCATAGTTCACTATAGTCTCGACTTCCTGGGCTCAAGGGATCTTCCCACTTCAGCCTGTTGAGTAGCTGGGACTACCGGCACATGCCACCATGCCCGCCTGTTTTTTCTTCTTTTTTTTTAGAGACAAGATCTTGCTATGTTGCCCAGGCTGGTCTCAAACTCCTGGGCTCCTCCCACCTCGGCCTCCCAAAGCATGAGATTACAGGCATTGGCTACATCCAGCCATCTTTCTCATTTCTCAAATAAGGATTATGATCCTTACCTGATGAGGTAACACGAAGATTAAATTGTATGTTCTCCTCCGGTGGCTGGCGCATGATAAGGTTTCCATAAACGGCAGTCATTATGAGTAGGTAAAAATTATAACAGTAATGAAATGTAAGAAGATTCATAAAAGTACAGGCATCTAGGGGGAGCTTGAAATTGCTACAAATCACTGCCCAAACATGATAAAATGTTTACCTACCAACTAATTTTCCTTTTTGTGTCAAGCAAAATCCAACTGTGCAACCGAGAATGATTCTAAATCACCTGCTCGTGCTTGGAAACTTCTAGATGTATTTTCTAAGGATTGTAAATATATTTTCAAAGTTAAATATAAAACGAGAGCCTGCCTACAGACAATAGAGTTGGCTCATGATAGCATTTTTTACAAAAGCTGTCATTACAGGAGCTGAAAGAATTTTGCAAAGTACTGGACATGACGTTCAGCTTGTTCAGAAAGCTGACGAGTACCAAACAACATACTGCCTTGTTTTAAATAGCAAGTCAGTGTCATGGTCTTGACTCTCATTTACCAGATTCTATAATTAAATAAGTAACCATACATTAAATGGAAATAGTTAAAAGACTTTTAACTAAACAACGTTTCAA
Organism: Carlito syrichta; assembly: GCF_000164805.1. Classification (NCBI taxonomy): domain Eukaryota; kingdom Metazoa; phylum Chordata; class Mammalia; order Primates; family Tarsiidae; genus Carlito; species Carlito syrichta. The sequence continues at coordinate 1,080,146 of NW_007252748.1, forward strand.
TATTTCTTTTTTTTGAGTTGGAGTCTTACTCTGCTGCCCAGACTGGAGTGCAGTGGCCGCTCCCGGCCACCGCAGCCTCAACCTGCTGGGCTCCGGCGATCCTTCTGCCTCAGCCTTCCGAGTAGCCAGAATTACAGGCTCGCGCTACAACGCCCGGCTGATTTTTTGATTTATTGTAGAGATGAGGTCTCGCCAAGTTGCCCAGGCGGGTCTCGAACCCGCGGGCTCATGCAATCCACTCACCTCAGCCTCCCAAGGTGTGGGATTACAGGCTGAGCCACCGAGCCCGGCTTCATATTCTCTTAAGTCTGGTTTTTTTCCCACCACTAACACATTTTTATCTTTTTTTTTTTTTTTGAGTCGGTTTCACTCTGTTGCCCAGGCTGGAGTGCAGAGGCATGATCATGGCTCACTGCAACCTCAACCTCCTGGGCTCAGGTGATTCTTCCACCGCAGCTTTCCAAGTAGCTGGGACTACAGGCATGTGGCTATATCCGGCTAAACTTTATATCCGGCTAAACTTTATATCTGGCTAAACTTTAAAAAATTGCCTAGGCTGGTCTCTATGTACCCTTTGCCCAGTTTCCCCAATAGTAAACTTGGAAAATTATAGTACAATATCACAGCCAGGATATTGATATTGATACAGTCGAAATATAGGACAATTCCATAGTTACAAAGATCTCTTTTGTAGATTGCTCTTTTATAGATATCAACACCTGCTCCACCCTCATCCCTGGTTGCCCCAGCAACCACTAATCTGTTCTTAATTTCTATATTTTTGTCATTTCAATATGTCATATAAATAAAGTAAGACAGTCTGTGGTCTCCTGGAATTGGCTTTCTTTTTCACTCAGCACAATTCTCTAGAAGATCCATTCATATTGTTTCATGTATCAATGGCTTGTTCCTTTTTATTGCTGAGTGGTATTCCATGATGTGAATGTATTATGTGTGTTTAACTATTTATCCTTTGAAGGACTTTTGGTTATTTCCAGGTTTTGGCAGCTACAAATACAGCAGTTATGAACATTCATGTACAGGTTTTTGTGTGAGCAATACATTTTCATTTCTCTGGGATAAATGCCCAGGAAGAGAATAATTGTTGGGTCTTATGGTACTTGCATGTTGAGTTTCCTGAGAAACTGAAAACTGTTTTCCAGAGTGTCTGTATCATTTTATATACCCATCATCAATGAATGAGCAATCCAGTTTCCCTGCATACTCACTAGTATTTGGTGTTATCATTTAAAAAATTTTAGCCATTCTGATAGGTATGAAGTGATTAAAACGACTGTGGTTTTAATTTGCATTTCTGTAATGCTAATGATTTCTTTTCTTGTTTTTAAGAAAAAAAATTATTTTGAAGATGTGGGGTACATTTCAGGGTTAGGTATACAAATGTTCATTACTCAGGTACCCTTGTTGATGAGGTGTGCTCCCCATTCCCCTGGCAGTTTCCCACTACTATCAATCCCTTTCTTGTAGTATTATGATAACTGTTCAAGGTCCGCTTATGAATGAGAACATGTGGTACTCAGTTCTTGTTTCTGTAATAGATCACTCAGTATTATAGACTCTAAGTCCATCCAAGTTGCTGTGAAGTTCATAATTTTGTCCTTTTTATGGCTGTGTAATATTCCATCATGTATATGTATACCACATTTTAAAAATTCAGTCCTCTTTTGATGAGCAGCACAGCTGGTTCCATGTCTTTGCGACTGTGCACAATGCTGCAATAAACATGCATGTGCGGGTATCTTTTTCATAGAGTGATTTGAGTTCCACTGGGTATATTCCCAGTAGGGGGATTGTGGGGACATATGGAAGGTCGATTTTTAGATCTTTTAGGGATTAAACATATTTTCATGTGCTCATTTGCTATCTGTATATCTTCTTTGGTGAAATAATCTGTTCATGTATTTTGCACACTTTTTAGTTGGATTTAACTGTTGAATTCAAATAGTTTAAAAATATAATCTAGATACTATTTCTTTGTCGGATATGTAGTTTGCAAATGTTTTCTCCAGTCTGTAGCTTGCCTTTGCATCTTCTTCACACAGGTTTTTGTACAGCACACTTTTAAATTTTGATTAGGTGAAATGTATCCATTTTCCCTTTTATGGGTGTTTGGGGTGTTGAGCATAAGAATTCTGCCTGTCTTTAGCTTCTGAAGATTTTCTCCAATTTTTTTCTGAAAGTTTTACAGTTGTACATTTTACATATTAAAGTCCATGATACATTTTGAGTTAATTTTTTTGTTGTTAAGTGTGAGGTTTAGGTACAGGCTTTTTCTTTTCTTTTCTTTTGAGTTTGAGTCTTGCTCTGTTGCCCAGGCTGTAGTGTGTAGTGCAGTGGCATACTCACTGCCACCCCAGCGTCAACCTGCTGGACTCCAGCAATCTTTCTGCCTCAGCCTTCCAAGTAGCTGAAACTACAGGCACGCACCACCACACCTGGCTAATTTTTTGATTTATTGTAGAGATGAGGTCCACCAATTTGCTCAGGCTGGTCTTGAACCCGTGGACCCAGGCAATCCTCTTGCCTTGGCCTCCCAAAGTGCTGGGATTATAGGCATGAGCCACAGTGCCTGGCCCTGGCTTTTTGGCCCATGGACAGCCAATTGCTCCAGTACCATTTGTTGAAGAGACTATCCTTACTCCATTAAATTGTTTTTGCACCTCCATTAAAAATCAATTTAAAAAAATCAACTGAGCATACTTTTCTGGACCTACTTCTAGATTCTCAATTCTTTTCATTGAACTCTGTGTCTGTTTCTTTGCCAATGCCACATTGTTTTGATTGCTATATGGTAGGCTTTAATACTGGGCTGGAAGAATGGGTTCTTCCACTTTATTCTTCTATTTCGAGGCAGTTTTAGCTATTCTAGGGCATGTGCCTTTCTGTATACATTTTGGAATAAGCGTGTCTACATTTATAAAAAAAAACTTTGCTGGGATTTTGATAGGAATTGCATTAAACCTACAGATCAAATTGGAGAGAATTGACACTTTGACTATGTTGACTCTTCCACTCCATGGACATAAGATATCTTTTCATTTATGTAGGCCGCCTTTGAGTGCTCTCATCGTCATTTGATAATTTTCAGCATATAGGTCCTGTTCACCTAATTATTTAATTTTCTTTGGAGTAATTATAAATGGTAGTAAGGTTAAAGGTTTTTTAATGGAATTATTAATAACAATAAACAAAATGCACAGCTCTTAAATGTGAAGTTCAATGAGTTTTGACAATTATATACATTCATGCAACCCTGACCCACAACAACATATAGGATGTTGCCATCACTGTGAAAAGTTTCTGACACCCATTGTGAACCTCTTTTCAATTTCCAATCATCCCCTCATATCTATCCCATAGCCATTTTTTTATTTCTTCCAGAGCTAAGGTCTGATACATGGAATTTTACATCTTAAGATAGACCATTTCAAATAAAGAAGACTATTCGCAACAATTTATTTTGGAAAAATGAAATAGTGATGTCCACTAATACATTTGTGGCCTGGTTTAAAAATGTTGATTAGTGAATTAAATTTTAAAAACATTTTCTTGTAAGAGTATAAAGTGACATTTTTTTTCTATTTTGAAATTTATGAGTTCAGACTTCATTATTCTGATAAAAAATTTTATTTTGCATATATCAACTATGCATATAAATATATGTGGATGGAAAAACAACTAAGAAGAAATATGGATGATTCTTTATATGTTTTTGCATTTTTCAAGTTTTCTGCTACAGTCACATATTGCTTTTTTTTTTTTGAGTTGGAGTCTCACTCTGTCACCCAGGCTGGAGGGCAGTGGCACGCTCTCAGCCACCGCAGCCTCAACCTGCTGGGCTCAAGTGATCCTTCCGCCCTCAGTCTTCCAAGTAGCTGAAACTATAGGCACGTGCCAAGATGCCCGGCTAATTTTTTCATTTATTGTAGACACGAGGTCTCGCCAAGTTGCCGGCTAATTTTTTGATTTATTGTAGAGATGAAGTCTCGCCAAGTTGCCCAGGTTGGTCTCGAACCCGTGGGCTCAGGCAATCCTCTCAACCTCCCAAAGTGCTGGGATTATAGGCATGAATCACCATGCCTGGCCTACATATTACTTTTATAATTAGAATAAAACAATAACATCAGTGTAGAATATATTTATTTTTTATAATCATGTTAAGTCTCTTTATATTCACTTTGATCAAAGTGTCTTAGAGATATGTTTTTAATTAAGAAGCCCTATGGTCTTCAAGCTCGGTGGCACTGTTTCTTCTCACACAAACACTAATTGGTCCACTTGTGTTCTTTATATGGACTATGACACGGTCCTGGGAAAAGATCTGTGAGAGATCATTGAAAATAAAAGAAATTATTAACTGTGTTTATTTTACTCACAGGAACGAGCAAAGTTTTAATTTCCAGTTTTAATTTACCCTCTTTCCATCTCATGTTATATAGTCATCATAAAATTGCCTCTTTTTCTTTTCTTGAAGAAAAATGAGTAGAGATTAAAAATAATAATGTTAGTTTAGTGGTCATGACACCTGTGATCTGACAGACTTACCTGGCCATGTGGTGTCAAGATCTGAACACTTAAAACTCCACCTTCTCAGTGTTGTCAATCAGTAAGCTGATTGCTGATTTCATATTTGATTTACATGCATTTCATATTTGGCAGCACTATATAATTAATTGCTTAAGTGCTTTATTGATAATGATCCTTACATAAATTAGTGTAACTATTTCAATAACTTAATGTCTGATTGGAATCACTATAATTAATTGTTGACACCAGAGCATTTCTGATGAAATATTTTGAATAGTGAAATGTAATTAGTAATGCCTAGTGACAATGGGGTAACCTTTTTTTGGGGGGAGTGCTTTAATAAAAGTTTATAGTAACATTGTTCACCAGAACCTTCTTTATGTCAGAAGTGTTTTCTGTCTGTGCTGTCCAATGTGACAGCCATTAGGCACATGTGGACATTGGACACTTGAGATGTGTAGTGTGACTCAGGAACTGAATTTTAGATTTCACTTCATTTTAAATTAATTACAATTTAGATTTAAATAGCCACATGTGGCTAGTGGCTATCATAGCGGATGCTGAAAGTTTATAGAATAAGATTTAAAACCAAATAAAAGTCTGCTCATACTACAAAGTTTTTTGTCCTGTATGAATTGGAAATTCAGTTTCTAAGAATCACTGAAATTCACAAATTTGCGAGGAACAAGAGATTTGTTGAGACCAAAGTTCTAAAATGATGCTTAACTTGTTTTCATCTTTACGAGATATGTGGGAATATTAGAATAACCAAGACTGCTTTCTGATACAAAAGGAAGAGATCAACTTAGGAAATTCATACTGTTTTTTTTTTCTTCTTGAGTTGGAGTCTCACTCCGTCGCCCAGACCAGAGTGCAGTGGCCGCTCCCGGCCACCGCAGCCTCGACCTGCTGGGCTCTGGCGATCCTTCCGCCTCAGGCTTCCAAGTAGCTGGAACTACAGGCGTGTGCCACTACGTCCAGCTAATTTTTGATTTATTGTAGAGATGAGGTCTCGCCAAGTTGCCCAGGCGGGTCTTGAACCCGTGGGCTCAGGCAATCCACTCACCCAGCCTCCCAGAGTGCTGGGATTACAGGCTGAGCCACCGAGCCCGGCAATTCATACTGTTTTAACGCCCATGTACTTAGTAAGTTGTTACTACCTTCGAATGGCCTGAACTTGATAACTAAATGAGTATTTATGTGTTTTGGTGTCATACTTTCCTTTCCTTGTAATTATAGTCATGCACCACATAATGACATGCCAGTCAATGACAGGCTGCATATACAATGGTGGTCCCATAAAATTATCATGCCTTATTTCTACTGTACCTTTTCTGTGTTTAGATGCACAAATACTTACCATTGTGTTACAATTGCCTATAGTATTGAGTAACGTGCTGTGTAGGTCTGTAGCCTAGGAGTAGTAGGGCTGTTTTGCACTTGAACATGACCCCGACCCCAACCCCACATTCGGGATGCTAGGCCTGGACTGCCTCCCGGCTGTACTATAAAACCTAGGTATGGAATGGGTTGGACCGTCTAGGTTTGTGCAGGTATACTCTACTATGTTCACACAAGGGACAGAATTGTCTAACGATGCATTTCTCACAGCACGCATTCCTGCTGTAAAGTGACACATGGCTGTGTTTTAAAAACTTGAAGTATGGGCCAGGCGTGGTGGCTCAGCCTGTAACCTCAGCACTTTGGGAGGCCGAGGCGAGAGGATTACCTGAGCCCAGAGGTTCGAGACCAGCTTGGGCAACTTGGTGAGACCTCATCTCTACAATA
>NW_007252748.1:1086857-1088310 GCF_000164805.1 Carlito syrichta
ACCCCAACCAAAAAAAAAAAAAAAAAAAAAAAATTAAGTATGACTTCTTAACATTACTAAGAAAGGGGCACTTTCTTTTTGAGAATTACACTGAGCCAAGAGTTGCTCCATTCAATCTGAGTGGGAAACCTGCTTTCATCATTTTCTTCACGTTTCTGTTGTGTTCTCTGTTGCAGAATGAAACAGCTTATGGGGAAGGCTTGCTTTGTGTGATTATCAAGATGACAATGGCATAAACCCCCAAGCAGCAGTTTTGCACTTGAACATGACCCCGACCCCAACCCCACATTCAGGATGCTAGGCCTGGACTGCCTCCTGTGGTCGCCATTGCTCGGCCTGTGCCATGCCTCGGCCGCCTTTCAACACAGTGATTTGCAGTAAAATTAAGAACAATCTCAAATCCTCATCTGTCATTTCTCATATAGTCTTCCCATTTACACATACAGACCTAAGAACATCCATATTCACCATCTTGACTATAGGTCTAGGTCTACTTTTAGTGGTTCTCCAGAGGGCACCTTTCTCAGGGATTTCTTTTTCTTTTTCTTTTTTTGGCGAGCAAGTTCAAGTATATTCGGAAAGCAAGTGTGATAGCTCTCGCAGGGAGAAGGGACTTGAGTAGATTGCCTTTTCAGAGATTTCTAAAGCAGTCAACGGTAGGGTTATGAGTCCTCCCAGCGGGCTCCTTCCCAAATCTTGTGGAGTGAGATGTCCAAGCCAGTGCACTCATCTCTACTCCCTTCTCTGCTCCTGAGAATGGCTGGCCAGGAGAGCCTGTGTTAAGTGAGGTTAGAAAAGCTTTGGGCATGTTCAGAAGACTCAACATAGTTTAGCTCCTGCCTCTTCCTGGCAGGACTACAAGTGTAGCCTCAGGGCACACAGTAAAGACACACCCGAGGACAGTACAGTCACAGCAGTGTACTAATTAACCACAAAACCAGCTCCAACATATCCACCACTTGGGCTTAATGTTACTTATAAAATTGATACACAGATAGAGACAGCTTAGTTAGGCCCTTTTGACACTTATTCTTGAAGACAACAGCACTATGGCTAACATTAGGAAATTAACAGCAAATGTGTTACAATGTCTCACTTTCTTAAAACCTTAAAACTTTTCTAGGAGTTGGAAACTCATTTGGTTCTGGTTGGAGTTCTCTTTTTTTTTTTTTTGAGTTGGAGTCCCACTCTGTTGCCCAGACTGGAGTGCAGTGGCCAGGAGCGGCCTCTGCAGCCTCAACCTACTGGGCTCCGGTGATCCTTCTGCCTCAGCCTTCCGAGTAGCCGGAATTACAGTCACGCGCTACCATGCCCAGCTGATTTTTTGATTTATTGTAGAGATGAGGTGTTGCCAAGTTGCCCAGGCAGGTCTTAAACCCGCGGGCTCAGGCAATCCACTCACCACAGTCTCCCAAAGCGCGGGATTACAGGCTGAGCCACCGAGCCCGGCTGG
>NW_007252749.1:0-40869 GCF_000164805.1 Carlito syrichta
CGCATATAGATCAATGGAACAGAATTGAGATTCCAGAAGCAAAACCTCAATTTCTCAACCAACTCATCTTCGACAAAGCCCCCACCACCTACCAATGGGGAGAGGAGAACCTATTCAGTAAATGGTGCTGGGAAAATTGGCTGACCACATGCAGAAGATTGAAACAGGACCCCTATCTATCCCCATGCACAAAGGTTAACTCCAAATGGATCAGAGACCTAAATGTAAAACCTCAAACCATAAGAACCTTAGAAAAGGAAGGAAATACTCTCATGGAAATCGGAACTGGCATCCAATTCCTGTACAAAACCCGAAACCCACAGGACTTGAGAGAGAAGATAGACAAATGGGACCTTATTAAACTGACAAGCTTCTGCAAAGCCAAAGAAACCATCAAGAGAGCAGGGAGACAGCCTACAGACTGGGAAAAAGTATTTGCCAACTCTAGGTCTGACAAAGGCTTAACATCCTGGATCTACAAGGAACTGAAGCGTACTGAAAAGAAGAAAACAAACAACCCCATTATAAAATGGGCAAAAGACATGAACAGACACTTCACAAAAGAAGACATTCGAGCAGCCAACAAACACATGAAGAAATGCTCAACCTCACTAATCATCAGGGAGATGCAAATCAAAACCACACTGAGATACCACCTAACTCCAGTCAGAATGGCAATTATCAACGAACTCAAAAAATAACAGCTGCTGGAGAGGGTGTGGTGAAAAGGGAACACTTCTACACTGTTGGTGGGAGTGTAAACTAGTGCAACCTCTGTGGAAAGCAGTGTGGCGATTCCTAAAAGCTCTAAAAATTGACCTTCCATATGACCCTGCAATCCCCTACTGGGAATATACCCTGAAGAACACAAATCACTCTATAAAAAAGATACCTGCACACACATGTTTATCGCAGCATTGTTCACAATAGCAAGAACCTGGAAACAACCATGCTGCCCATCAAAAGAGGACTGGATTAAAAAAATGTGGTACATATACATGATGGAATACTACGCAGCCATAATAAAGAACAAAATCATGAATTTCGCTGCAACATGGATGGAGCTAGAGTCTATAATACTGAGTGACCTCTCACAAAAACAAAAATCCGAATATCACATGTTCTCACTCATATAATGGACCTTGAACATCCAATGCAATACTATAAGAAAATGACTGATGGCACTGGGAAACTATGGGGGGGAAGGGGATGGGATTAACAGTAGCAAATATCTGTCAGGGGATGGGAAAACACTTCTTATCTACAGGGTGCCTGAATGAAACATCATTGTACACCTAACCCTTAACTGTACCCCACAAAACCATAATAAAAAATACTGATTAATGAAAAAAAAAAATGACATTTTCTGTAGGAGATAGCTTATAAAAAACAAAAAAATTAATGACACCAATTTGTTTTGATTATTTGTTATAGATTTGTCTATCACATTGTTTTATATTAATTTTATATATCTGTCATTACTATGGCTTCCTTAAAAGTAACATCTAATGCATATTCATCTTATATCTCCAGCATTAGAAGAACTTTTTTGTTATTAAATAGCCCCAGATAGATTGCATGTGCTATGTATATACATATGATGAAAGCTTTGTTAAAATTTACCAACAAGTGCAGCAAAAGATGTGAGATAGATCTCAAGAATATTTTTGCTGACTGTGAGGATTTAGATATGGAATACGTAAAAGAGAAACAATATCTTCTACAAAATCCTTTTTACCAAGTTACTGCTCACTGTTCCATGTTGTGTGGTGAAAATTTCTCCTAGGTTGAAGCCGATAACTACTTTTTTCCCTAGAAAATGGGAAGATGACTAGTGATCAAGGCATTAACTGACTGTTGATACCAAGCAGTCCTTATTTCATAATCAATTACCAGTCACAAAACATCTTGTAGATACTGGTTGTTTGGGTCCCCTGGAACTCTTTATTTCAACTCTTCCCCTCTTCTCCTATGTCTACAAGCAGTCTCAGAACTGGATCCTGATATTTCACCCAATTATCTGCTTCAGACCCTCTTGAGGTTCATTGCTCACTTCCTCATTCCTCCATACCAAATGCTGGAGTCCACCTAGAGTCCATCTAGTTAGTGTCAGCCATGTGCTTGTTTTGGGTCCCTACTCTAGAGTTTTCCTAGAATGTCCTGTGGGGATCAGTAACCTTGCTCTATTACTTTCTCATTATTTTCACGCTATTCACTGTCCCTGTTCAATGATGTTGCTGAGCTATTACTTTGTTCTCTTACTAGAGAACTCTGGCCAGAGTGCCATCTTGGTTTATTCTCCCTACCTGATTGTCCTTCTATGACTTCCATGTGCAACTTTCTATGAATCATGCTCTTTGTCACAGAACAATGCTCAGTTTCCCCCCAGGTCCCATTCCTTTTCCTCGACATTTATACTTCCAGAAATGTTTTCTACTCATTTCCTTTTTCTATGTACACCTTCTTTCATCTGTCCTAATATCCACAAGAATATCCCCAGTTCTCTTGGAGTCTTTCATGTTTAAAAATGTACTATTTTAAATTGTTTATGTAATTATAGATTTATATATAGATTTATGTATATATATATATTTATGTATACTTGGAGATAAATGTCAGGACAACACTACTCCTTAATGCCATCTCTCTATTTGGTAGCAATGTCTTTGCATCCTCTGCATCTAGGTGAAAGGCAGTGAGAGGAGTGTGGGTCAGCACAGCTGGTGAACAGACATTTATACAGAAAACACCAGTTTTTAGTGCCCAGCTTTCATTTCTGCCTTTGGTGCATGTCTCACCTCAACTGTATCTCTAAAAGTTACTAGTATTAGACGTTAGCCAGATTTCCATGGAAAGTCAAAAGACTTCAGGCATCTATGAATGATACTCCCACAAATCATTCATGAATACATTCTTCGCTCCCACCCATAGACAAGGACATGCCAGACTTAAAGTCTAATTCTAGCTCTTAAATCTAAAGTCTGTTTGAGTCCGCTTTGATAATGTCTATTATAAGTTTATCTTTCTGGATACAGAATGAGAATAACATGAAATCAATCATTCCTCCACTTACCCAGAGATGTCCGTATAATTGATTATCCCTTTGTTGCTGGGTGGGGTATAGTGTGATGCTCCATGGGTTCTTCTGACTTGCCATAGAAAAATATTTCAGAGTGAGTCCAAGCTGAGTTTTAAGACAGGATTTATGAGAGAGAGAGAGAGAGAGAGAGAGAGAGAGAGCGCGCGAGGGAGAGAGAGAGAAACCGAGACCCCTAGGGAGCATGGGAGTCTTAAGAGAAAGAACATGTTTGCCTTTGATCAGAAACTTGACCTGTTTTTACAATGATTATTATGCTAACCATGAACCAAGAGGGTGGGCTGATTATCATCTTTCCACCTTTGATGGGCTAAATGGATAGGTTTTTCTGGTAAATCCACATTCTAGTTTGCAGTGTTTTTAGGTCTGGTGTGTCAATAAGAAAGATATCTGAACACTTACCCTATTTTTTTTTTTTTTTTGAGTTGGGGTCTCACTCTGTTGCCCAGACTGGAGTGCAGTGGCCGCTCCCGGCCACCGCAGCCTCGCCTGCTGGGCTCCGGCGATCCTTCCGCCTCAGCCTTCCGAGTAGCCAGAATTACAGGCATGCGCTACCACGCCCGGCTGATTTTTTTTTTATTTATTGTAGAGATGAGATCTCTCTGCCCAGGCGGGTCTCGAACCCGCAGGCTCAGGCAATCTACTCACCTCAGCCTCCCAAAGCGCGGGATTACAGGCTGAGCCACCGAGCCCGGTTTACCCTATTTTCTTAATTTAAAACTGCCTACAATAAATTTATCTATGTCTAACATACACTCAATAAAGTGCCTTGCCTTTACTTCCTTTTTCTTTTCAAACATTCAACTTATTTTATGCAAAACATAGAAGCAAATAACTAGTTCTTTCCATAGAAGAAACTTACAAGGCACTAACTAAATGTGTAAATACTAAACCTCCTAAAAACCAGTTCAGAAAACAGTCACAGATATGCCCGTGGCTTGAGTTTTTCCTGGATGCACCCCAAACTGTCTTAATTAATCTCAATTAATTGAGATTTTTTGCCTCAGTTATTCATTTCAGTTATTATGACTTATTTCATTTAGCATATATTAGACTAAAAAGTGTTTACATAGAAAAAAACAATAAACAGAATGAAAAGGCAATTGCAGAGTGGCAAAAATATTTGCAAACCATGTATTTGATAAGGGGTTAATTTCCAAAATATTTGAGGAACTCTTGCAACTCAATAGCAACAACAAACCAAAAACCAAAACTAAAATAAAACAAATGACCTGCTTAAAAAATGGACTAAGGACTTGAATAGATATTTCTTCAAAGAAGGTGCTGTAGACTAAATGTTTTTTTCTCCCACTCTCAAATTTATATGTCAAATTTTTACCTCCACTATGATGGTATTAGGAGGTAGGCCCTTTGGGAGGTGATTATGTCATGAGTGTGGAATTCTTATGCATGAGATTAGTGCCCTTATAAAAGAGATGCCAGAGAGCTGCCTCTCACTTCTACCATATGAGGACACAGCAGGAAGATGGTCATTTATGGATAAGAAAGGGGGCTCCTGCCAGATTCCAGTCTGTCAGTATCTTAATTGAGAGGACTTAAGATGGAGTCAATATAGCCAATGAGCAGCCATTTTGGCACTGCCTAGTTCTGTCATATTCTCTTAACATTACCTAGTTTGCTCTCTAATCAAGGACAGAATCGGTTTCTCAGAGGTAGCTATTGATAATTGTTTTACAACACCTCCTCAGTTTGTTTCTTAAACCAAGTTAACCTAATCAGCCCTTCCATGAAATTCATGACCTAGACAGAGCCCCATCACCTTGACTAGCCCACCCATCTGCCTGCTGGCCATCACCTTATGTCAGTATCTATGCTTATCTGTCCCCTTTGTCATGATGTGAAACAGACCACCACATAATTACCTTAATGACCTGCCCCACACCAAAGAGAAGGTTTAAAAGGCATTCATCCTCAAACAACAGCTGCCATTGCTTTGATAAGCTCTGGGCTGGCCATGTGGGTTTTTGAGCTATGACCATCATATTTTCCTAAACTTTGGCCCCTCTCCCCTAACTTGGGGAGGTGAAGCTCCTCTCTTTCTCTCTCTCTTTAATTTGCTTTCTAAATAAACTATACTTTCCAATCTAACTTCTGTGCAAGTTTTTGCATTTTTCGTGCACACTGGATCACAGACCCCTCTGGTCTGACCTAACATTTTGGACACTTCGCTGGGATTCTCAGTCTCTAAAACTGTGAGAAATAAATGTTGTTTAAGCCACCCAGCCTATAGTATTTTGTTATAGCATCCTGAACGGAATAAAACAGAAATTATGCAAATAGACAACAGGTACATGAAAGAATGCTCAATGTCATTATCAGGAAAATGCAAATCAAAGCTACAATGATATATTACTTCACACCTATTAGAATGGCCATTATTTTTAAAAAAAGATAACAAAAATTGGTCTGGTTGTAGAGAAATTGGAACCCTTGTATATTTTCGGTGGGAATGTAAAATGGTATAGCAGCTATGAAAATCCTTCAAAAAATTGAAAATAGAACTACCATACGATCCAGCAATTCCACTTCTGAGTATGTATCCAAAAGGATTGAAAGTAGAATCTCAAGGAATTATCTGCACCCTTATGTTCACTGCAGCACTATTTACAATATCCAAGATATGGAAACAACCCAAATGTCCACTGACAAATGAGTGGATTAAAAAAATGTGGTATACACAAATAATGGCATACTATTCCATCTTATAAAACTAGAGAATCCTGTCAGTCATGACAACGGATGAACTTGGAGGACATTATGCTAGGGGAAATAAGCCAGCTGCATTTTTGTCACACATATCTCTTATCTTTTTTACTATGTTACTTTTGGGGAGCTTTTTCTTTCTAATTGAATGTCTCTCTTTTTACCTAGAACAAGATTTCATTTATTTTATACACTGTGATAAAAGACTATGCAGTTTACTGTATTTAATTCTATGACTGTTCATTTTTAAAGTTGTAAATATAAACACTACACACATTAGTCAATTGAAGAAAAAATAATCTCCTATGTAGAAAAATAAATTAAAAGGGTGTTGATTTTTCCCCCTTTCTTCCCACTTCTAGATATTTTAAAATATTAATTAAGGTTCATATACAGTTTTGGTCCAAGTAAACGCTTGGCTGCTATTTCTCAATACCAATAAGTCAAGAGGGAGGAAACTGACAGAAAGAAGTTTATTTCTGATTTCAAATTCAGGGAGCAGAACTTGGCTCCTGGCATTTCTGAAATAGATCTACTCTCCCTTTACGTTTCACAGTCTATTTTTATAAGTTTAGGGTTACTGGTACCCATATATTGACTATGGGACTGACAGAGCATTGTATAAAACTTAAGTTATAGCCACATTTTGTTAACAGTAACATGTATTGGTCCGCATTTCCTGGCACTGGCCACCAAAAGGCAGCTCACAGTGTTATCAGTGACACCAAACTGAAGACTTGAATAAGCTTGCCATAGGGTAAGGGAGTTAACAGAGCCTATTGCAAAGTAAAACATTATTCACTACAACATATTGTTGATTAGTAGTTATAACATGCAAAAAAGTTACATAAATTACAACTTAGGGTTATATGAATACAATATTTTCAAATCTATGGCCACTGAAAAAAGGGGACAAATAAGGATTCATTTTTCTCAGCTGAGTGAGTGCAATCTGTAGTGGGTTAAGGGTTCTTTAAAGTGACTTAACGGAATGTATATATAGGAGATATGGGAATATGCTTTCTTTTGCTAATTCTCAGGAACATAGGTAAGTGTAGGCCTGCTGGAACATTTTGCCTTTCTTTAAGGGTTGTGACATATGGACAAACAATATTGGATTTCTGTATCAATACTACATCAGTTAGGAATTTAATTTACCTGATGTAATTGCAAACATATAGAACCCAATAACAATTATATTTTAAAATTGCATATTTTATTTAATGGTTTTGCTTTATATTACATTAAAATTTGTAATAACATACATGAAATATATTGCCTAAATTAATTTATTTGACAAATTTTATTATGGGAGAAAATTATCACATTTTTTCAAGTTTGGACAAACAGATCACCTTGTGATTTGCCTGAATTATATCTTTATTTCACATGCTAATTTTTCACAAAGGATTAATAAAGACATGTCAATTTTTTTTTGTTTTGTTGGAGTCTCATTCTGTCGCCCAGGCTGGAGTACAGTGGCCGCTCCCAGCCACCGCAGCCTTGACCTGCTGGACTCCAGCGATCCTTCTGGCTCAGCCTTCCGAGTAGCCAGAACTACAGGCGCGCACTACAACGCCTGGCTGATTTTTTTATTTATTGTAGAGATGAGGTCTCGCCAAGTTGCCCAGGCGGGTCTCGAACCCGTGGGCTCAGGCAATCCACTCACCTCAGCCTCCCGAAGGCACAGGATTACAGGCTGAGCCACCGAGCCCGGTTGACATGTCAATTTTTAAATGTTTTTATAACTTTTAGAAGACTATTGTGTTGTTCTTCAACATTTGTGTATTATTCATTGGAACTATAATATAGACCCATGAAATTTGTAATTGGAAGCATAGAAAGTAAATACCTCTTGAAGAGCTAATAAGCGTCCCTTGATAAGAGAAAGTTTGTAATCTAGCATATTTTCCTATTTTATTTGGCCCCCATAGAGTTCAGAGCTAAAAGTAAGACCCACATAATAACTCTACTATCTTTCCTTTTATTTTGCTTATGGTAGTTCAATCATAAAATTACTAGATGTTCATTACAGTAATTTAAAGGAGGTCAGGAATGTATAACTCATAACATAAAAGCCCCTTCATGCAGTTTTTAATCTGCTTTCTCAGAAGCAAGCATGTCTAATGGCTGAAGAGAATATTCTTCCAGATACAACATACAATGCCCTCATAAACCCCTCTTTTAATTTTAAGTAAAGCAAGTAAGCCCCCCTTTTAATTTTAAGTACCCCCCTTTTAATTTTAAGTAAAGTAAGCTGAAGCCAAATTATTTGTCTTCAGTTTGCTTTACTTAAAATTAAAAAAAAAATATTTACTTCATGATACTTAGTAAAATTTATACTGCCTTTTCATTTTACTCCATTTTCTTTTATTCTACAGTGTACAGAATATTTATTTTCCAATATCTATTTCCACCCAGAGTAATTTTTTGAACTCTGTCCCCTTCCTTGTTTCCGACAAGTTCTTCATTATATAGGTTTAGACTTTTCTGCCAAATTCTCCCAGCGACCTCTGAGTTTCGGGCTCAATGTCTCTCTATTTATTCTTCTTATTTTCTATTGCCTAATCCAGAAAATTGACTTATAAATACTTCCAAGAAGCTAGGGGAAAATAGAGGGGCATGTGGAAGGAGAAACAAAATGACAATCTCTTTCAAAGACCATCACATTTCCAGACTTCCTTGGTTTTCCTCTGTAACTAGGGCTTTATAACTGACACTAGAAGAGTTGTTACAATTAGACAAGTAACTTTAGTTTTCTACAATGCCATAAATCACATTAAGCAATATTATAAGAATTCTGAAATACGTATCTATTTTATTATTTATTTAAAAAAGGAAAATTAATTTGACCAAGTTGTTTGATAACTGAAATTCTTAAAGTATCATTTACAAAGAGAGAGGAAAAAAAACTCTATGTGTGAACTGACTTCTAAATAGTTGGGCAAGTCAGCTTATTTGAGGAAGTAGAATGAACCATGAAAAAAGTTATTTTATTTCTCCACAAAGAGTTTAAAAAGAGTAATCAATTTTTAACTTTATATTTTTCTTTGTATTGAGTTGGTCAGTCACAATTACAAATTACATGTGTATATATAATGATAAATATTGTGTTTATCTTTTATATTTTTCTAAGTTAACATTCTATCATTTTATTCTCCAAAGAACAAATTATGAATTATAATAGGGTATTAAACTTGTAAGATGCATATTTATTCATTGCTTTTTTGAGGTTAGAGACCCTTGGGCAAAAGTAAAGTGATGAGATTGTTACTAGAAAAAACAAACTCTGTAAAGTATTTAGAGATTTATTTTGAGCTGATATGAGTGACCATGGCCTGGGGAACTATCTCAAGAGGTCCTGAGAAAGTGTGCCCAAGGCAGTTACTTTACAGCTTTGGATTTATACATTTTAGGAAAACAGGAGTAATAGACAAAGACATAAGTCATTACATAGAAAGTTGGTGGTTCAGCCAGACAAGGTAGGATGTCTAGAAGTGAGGGTGGGGTTTGGGAGTGAGAAGGGGTTGTTATGTTGACAAAGCCTCATAGGTGGCAGCCTTCAGAGGGAATGTATGGATGGTAAATGCCTACTTTTGAAGTTTTTTAAAAAAAAGTTTTAATTTTAACGATGTGGAGTACAATTCAGGGTTAGGTATACAAATGTTCATCATGCAGGTACCCTTGTTGATGAGGCGTGCCCCCCCCACCCCCCGCCCTTCCCCAAGCAGATTCCCACGACCGCCAATCCTGCTTCCCTGTCCCCCTTCTGGCAGTTTCCCGCTACTGCCAATCCTTTTCTTTCTTTTTTTTTTTGAGTTGGAGTCTCACTCTGTCGCCCAGACTGGAGTGCAGTGGCCGCTCCCGGCCACCGCAGCCTCGACCTGCTGGGCTCCCGCGATCCTTCCACCTCAGCCTTCCAAGTAGCGGGAATTACAGGCATGCGCTACCAGGTCCGGCTGATTTTTTGATTTATTGTAGAGATGAGGTCTCGCTGCCCAGGCGGGTCTTGCACCCGCGGGCTCAGGCAATCCACTCACCTCAGCCTCCCAAAGGCTTGGGATTACAGGCTAAGCCACCGAGCCCGGCTGCAAGTTCTGCTTATGAGTGAGAACATGCAATACTCAGTTCTTTGTTTCTGTGAAAGACCACTCAGTATTATAGACTCTAAGTTCATCCAGATTACTGTGAAGTTCATGATTTTGTTCTTCTTTATGACTGCATAATATTCTACCATGTATATGTATCACATTAAAAAAAAACCCAGTCCTCTTTCCATGGGCAGCATGGTTGGTTCCATGTTCTTGCTACTGTGAACAATGCTAAGATAAACATGCGTGTGCAGGTAACTTTTTTATAGAGTGATTTGAGTTCTTCCAGGTATATTCCCAGTAGGGAACCCTGGGGATTGCAGGTTGTAAGGAAGGTCGATTTTTAGATATTTTAGGAATCGTCACACTGTTTTCCTTTTGAACCTTAAAAGATATCAAACATGGGTTAATCTCTCTTAGATCCAGGAAAGGCCTGGAAAGGGAAGCCCTGGCTGCATTAGATTCTCTAAAGATGCAAATTTGTCCCACAAAAGACAGCTTTGCAGGGCTATTTCAAAATATGTCACATACATATATCTTGAGTTAAATTATTTTGATTTCTTTCAGAGTCTGCTGTCATGTGAGCTATACCAGAGTTGGGTTGGATTTGGGTATCTTATTGCCACAAAGAGTCTATTTTGCCAATTTTATGAACTCTATTTTAATGTTCATGCTGGTCAGTTGTGCCTAAACTCCAAAAGGAAGGGGGCATCATGAGGCGTGCGTGACTTCCCTTTCTGTCATGACTGGGAATTCAGGTTTCTCTGGGATCCCTTTGGCCGAGAGGGGATGCTTTCACTTGGTTAAAGGGCTTGGAATTTAATTCTGGTTCACAAGACATTAAGAGAAACATCATGTTGATGAGTTTCTGTCTTGACAATTTGTATTCAGATTGGCTAAATTTACTTGATTTTTGCTGGTAATGTCTATCATTAAGGGAGTGAGCTATAGAGATGTATAATGCAGACAGGAAGTACTAGAGGTGAGTGATATAAATATTTATAATTTCTTTATTTTCTTTTCAAGTAGAGGAGTTCACTGTTTCTATTTTTGGTGGTCATTCTAGAAATGCCAACATACCCACAAGTTCAAATTGAATCAATATCTTTACTCAACTTTTGGATAATATATAAGGACCTTAGAATCTTTTAATCCCATATATCTCTTTTCAATTTGTGTATTATTACTTAATAATATATTAACATTATTTAATTATATAATATAATACAATCAATATATTATATTAGTTATATATTATTTTAGAACTTCACAGACTGAAATTCATACTATTTTATAAATTAATATATTTATAAATTGATATATTTAAAAATGACCCATATATTTACCACTTTGTTTTTCCTTTCCCATTTAATCTCGGATTTTCCCTCTGAGATCACTGTCTTTCTGACTGAAGTACATTTTTAAAATATCCTTCATTAAAATCTCTTGAAGGCAAATGATCTTGATTTTTGTTCATCTGAAAATGTTTTCCCCATTCTTGAAATATATATTCAGTGGGTATAAAATTCCGGGTAGGAAATTATTTTCATTGAGCATATTAGAAATAATCACTTCACTATTTTTGGATTCTATTATTGCTGTTGAAAAGTCATCAGTCTAACTTTTACTTTTTAAAAATAATCTGCATTTACCCCCTCTGGCTGCTTTTAGGGTACTCTACCTCAGGTATTTTATAGTTTCACTGGGCTATGTCAAGTATTTTCCTTTTTGTTTATACACTTGGGATATTTTGAACTTCTTGAATACATATATGAATGTTATTTAATCAGTTCTGGAAGCCAGTTGCAAAACAAAAAGGCATCATCATCATCAGTGCTCATGAAGCATCCTTTAACCTCTTCAGCATTTGATAGATTTGATAGACTGGCTGAGGTACACGTTCAGTTTTTATAAGAGGGACAATTGACCTCCTCCCAGTAGTTGGCTACCATGGTTTCCACAATGAGATTTTGCACCTTCGATGGAATAGTGATTGCATGTGGCTATAGGATATCCGTATAGCAGGCTTTTCATGCCACTGGGTTGGCTCATGGCCCCTGTTTGAGGGATAGTGCTGTAATGATTAATGGCAACAAAATGATCTTTGAGTTTAACGACTGGTTTTTATTTCACATTTGTCACATTAGCTGCTGTGAGAAGATCAGATAACAGATTAATTGGCATTTGGAAGTTGAAGCAGCCCAGTCAACTGACCTAGATAGTGCCATAATGTGAAGACAGGCTCCGTCAAAGTTCCTCAATGGAGGGCATTGCTGAGATCTTATTGGAAAGGGTTTATTAAGCCTACTGAACACTCATATGGTCTTTAAAAGGCACAGTCTTCTGTTGAGACACATATGTACCATAGTAAGAAAAAATTGGTATTGTTTATCCATTTATTGCTATTATTACTTTTTCCTTAGATACAGGGATTAGTAACCTGCTCTTCACTTTAAATTCCAGATTAGTGGTGGTTGCTTTCTGAAAATCCCTGAGAATAAACTGAGACTACTTAGACAAGTGATAGAGAGTCTGTGATCACTGTGGCTTGCTGATAATTAAAAACCATTTTTTTTCAAGTTGTATGGCAACTTTTCAGGATTACCACAAGTGAATTCCATTCCATGACAGTTGATAGGACTCAAGACATTCCATAATATAACAAATTTCAACTTTGTTGTTCCGTAGCAGTCTGTGCAAACAACAGTTTGTTTGTGGTTCCATAAGAGTCTGTGCTTCCAATTTTACTTGTTTAGTCCTAAGAGTGTTGTGATTTATTTCTCATACAACAAATGTACATTGTCATGCATCAAGATCAGAGATTATAGAACTTCTGTAATGATTAACCACTTTCTTCCAGAAACCAGTTTAACTGCCTTTTCCTCAGGGGATAAGCTCTTATTTGACATCTCCTATACACAGTAGAGATTGAGAAAATTGTTCTTCTCTTGCTTTTAGTGAAGAAGTTCAGCTTAGAAGTCACCTTTAGGGTTGATGATTTGGGGACAGTTGCTACATTGTTTTACCTGAACTATCCTTATCCTGAATTAATAGTGAAGAAAAGTATGGAATATGTAATACTTAAAGAAGCACATTTGTTACGGTTTGAATGTATCTCTTCCAAAATTTAGTTGTTGAAATTTAATAACCAGAGACAGGGACTTAAAAAGGTGATGAGACCACGAGGGATCCTCACTTGTGAATGGATTTAAGGCCCTTATAAAAAAAGACCTCACATTGCTGTTAGTCTCTTGCTCTTCTCTCTCCCACCACGTGAGGAGAGAGTTTTCCTTCCCTCTGGGCAATACAACAAAAAGGCATCATTAGAAGCAGATACTATGCCTCTCACTTGATGTAGAAACTTTGGTGCCTTGATCTTGGATTTCCCAGCCTCCAGAACTGTGAGAAATAAGTTTTTGTTATTTATAAATTACCCAGTCTTTGTTATAGCAGCCCAAAGAAACTAAGACAATATCCTTGTTACTCATAAATGTGTACAACATACAGAATTTAGTTCATAGCCGTTGGCTACTCTTTTAAAAAAATAAATGTTCATGATTTATAAGTTGTATGTCAGATTTATATGAACAAGCCTTGAAAGTGTTCTCTTTAAGTATACTTCAATATGTTATTGATATAGAATTACTTTTCTTTGTCACCCTTTTATCCTATAATACTAAGGCAAACCTTAACTTGGCTACCACACCGTTAGTTTCTGAATAAACTGTGATTTTCTGTTTGTCAAATTAAATGTAATATTTCTCTGATTTCAACTTCACAACTGCCAATAGTACTGAATTGTCATTTGGGTGTAGGGATAATTTATTTTGAAATCCAGGGCAGGTAGTGACTTCTTACCACCTCTCCAGTAAATTTTGAACTTCCATATTAATAGAGATATATTCTTCCAAAGAGAGATACTATTTCTAGTCTATCTTGAGATGATCAAACTTGCACTAATTATGTTGAGAAATCAGAAATAATTATTGAGAACTGTTGATTGACTTTAGAAATTTTGAAGGAGATTTGTGCAAAGGCTATGACTATCATTACATAAGATAAATGTAAATGTTATCATTTCCAGAAGAGAGTAACAATGGTGATGAAGGGAATCTTTTGAAGGAACTAGAATTGCTTACTACAAGCTATCTTACCCAAATGACATAAAATGCTGCCATTTATTAAAAGGAGTAGTCTCATAGATATGCATAGTCATAAATTAAAGTGATAAAAATAATTTTAATATAAGGCTATATTATTATCTTTAGAAGTTGAATGTGAGATAGTATAATCTAATGGCCAAGTTTAAGGAGTTTGGAATCACATATAACTTAGTTCAATGTGGACTGCATCATTTACTAGCCTTGCCTCCTTGTAAAAATTGTTTAATCTCCATAATTTTATTTTCTGATCTGTAGGGATGAGCTGACATGAGAATTAAATAAAAACGTGATGTATGGCACAAAGTAAAATGCTCAAAAATTGTTCAATAAGTGATCATTTTTATTGTGGCATGGTGACTATCCAGTCACTAGAAACACTAAGGCATATGAAGAATGACTGCTTATCAGAAATGTGGTACAGTGTGAAGTAATGCAGACATTGAACAACTTTAAAGGCCAGTTCTAATTATAAGATGTTACACTTACATTAATGTAATGTGTAATAATGATCTAAAAGTTGAATTATATATTTAAAATGATATATCTAATGATGTAATTCTTAGTTTTTCTTTTTTTAAATAAATTTTTTATTTTAAATATGTTAGGTACAATTCAGGGTTACATATACAAATGTTCATTATGTAGGTACCCTTGTTGATGAGGTGTGCCCTCTCACCCCAGGAAGTTTCACACTGCTGCCACTCCTGCCCTTGCCCTCCCCTGGAAGTTTCCCACTACTGCCAATTCCTTTCTTTTTAAAAAAAAAATTTTAATTTTGAAATTTCTTTATTTCATATTTTTCAATATTAAAGATGTGGAGTGCAACTCAGGGTTAGGTATACAAATGTACATTATGCAGGTACTTGTGTTGTTGAGGTGTGTCCCTCCCTCCCCTGGCAGTTTCACTCAACTGCCAATCCCACCCCCCTCAGCCAATCCCTTGCTTATAGTTTTATGATAGTTCTGCCTATGAGTGAGAACATGTTATATTTGGTTCTTTGTTTCTGTGATAGATCACTCAGTATTATAGCCTCTAAGTCCATCCAAGTTGCTGTGAAGTTCATAATTTTGTCCTTCTTTATAGTTGTGTAATACTCGATTGTGTGTATGTACCATATTTTTAAAATCCAGTCCTCTTTCGATGGGCAGCACAGTTGGTTCCATGTTTTTGCTATTGTAAATAATGCTGCAATAAACATGAGTGTGGAGGTATCCTTTTCATAGAGTGATTCCCAGTAGGGAGATTGTGGGGTGGTATAGAAGGTCGATTTTTAGATCTTTTAGGAATCACCACACTGTTTTCCACAGAGATTGTGCTAGTTTACATTCCCACCAACAGTGTAGAAGTGTTCTTTTTTCTCCACATCCTCTCCAGCATCTATTGTTTCTTGAGTTATTGATGATAACCATCCTGGAGTTAGGTGGTATCTTATATCTGTTGATGTATTTAATTATGTTTATGGTCTTGCAGATGTAGAACAAGCCCTGCATTCTGGGAGTGAAGCCTACTTGGTCATGGTGGATGATTTTTGAGATGTGTTGCTGCATCCAGTTTGCTATAATCTTATTGAGAATTTTAGCATCTATGTTCATCAAGGATATTGGTCTGTAGTTCTCTTTCTTTGTTGGATCTATACCTGGTTTCAGTATCAATGTGATGTTAGCTTCATAAAATGATTTGGGGAGAGCTCCATCTTTCTTGATTGCTTGGAATACTTTCAATAGGATTGGTATTAGCTCCTCCTTGTATTTTTGTAGAATTCTGCTGGAAAGTCATCAGGTCTAAGGCTTTTTTTTGTAGGTAGTTTTCTTATGATGCAGTCAATTTCCTATGTTGTTATTGGTCTATTTAGGGTCTCGATTTCTTCTTGTTTCAACCTGGGGAGGTTGTGTGATGTCAGAAATTCTTCCATTCCATTTAGGTTTTCTAGTTTGTTTCCATACAGGTGTACATAGTAATCTCTGATAGTTTTTTGTATTTCTTTGGGGTCAGTTGTGACTTGATATGTTGCATTTCTGATTGTGTTTATTTGTTTGTTTTTTTTTTCTCTCTTTTTCTTGGTCAGTCTAGCTAGGAGTCTGTCAATGTTGCTTATCCTTTCAAGAAACTAGCTTTTGGTTTCATTGGTTTTTTTGTATTCTATTTTTGTCTTCTTTGTCCTGAATGTGGGTTTTTATTTTGGTGATCTGGATTCTTCTGTTGAAGTTAGGGTTTTGGTGATCTTGCTTTTCCAGCTTCCTTAGGTGATTTGTTAGGCTGTTAACTTGTGATCTTTCTATTTCTTCATGTGTGTTCATAGAGATATGAATTCCCCTCTTTGTTCTGCTTTCATGGCATCCCAGAGATTTTGGTAAGATATTTTTTCATTTTCATTTGTTTTCAGGTATTTTTTAATCTCTGTTTTGATTTTCATGTTGACCCAGGAGTTGTTTAACATCATGCTGTTAAGTGCCCATGTTTTGTGGGTCTCAGGGGAACTTTGTTGGCATTGATATTTATTTTTATTCCACTGTGGTCTGAGAAGGTGCATGGCAGTATTTCAATCTTATGGAATTTGTTTATGCTTGATTTATTGCTGAGGATGTGGTCAGTCTTAGAGTACGTTCCATATGGTAATGAGTAGAATGCATATTCTGTGGTTGTTGGGTGAAGTGTTCTATAGGTATCAATTAAATCCATTTGGCCAGGCTTGGTGGCTCAGCCTGTAACCCCAGCACTTTGGGAAGCCAAGGCAAGTGGATTGCCTGATCCTGCAAGTTTGAGACCAGGCTGGGCAACTTGGAGAGACCTCGTCTCTACAACAAATAAAAAATTAGCTGGATATGGTAGTGTGTGCCTGTAGTTCCGGCTACTTGGAAGACTGAGGTGGAAGGATCGCCAGAGCATAGCAGGTTGACGCTGGGGTGGCTGTGAGTGTACCATTGCACTCCAGCCTTGGTGACAACTCAAAAAAAAGATTAAGTTCATTTGGTCAAGCAACATGTTGAGGTTCCAGATCTTCTTGTTGACTTTTTTGTCTAGGGTTGTATGTGGGATATTTAGATCCCCAGCTATGATAGTGTTAGAGTCAATATCTTTTTTTAGTTTACCTAAAAGCTGCTTTATGAAAGTTAGTGCTCCTATGCTGGGTGTATATATGTTTAGGATGGATATTTTTTGTTGGTGGATTGAATCTTTTATCATTATGTAGTGACCCTCTGTATCTTTTTAAATTTTTGATAGCTCAAAGGGTATTTTGTCTGATATTAAGATTGTGATTCCTGCTATCTTTTGTGCTCCATTAATCTGAAAGTTTGTTTCCCATCCTCTTGCTTTGAGTCTTTGAGTGTCCTTTCTGGTGAGATGAGTCTCTTGGAGACAATATATTGTTGCTTCATGACATTTTATCCATTTTACCATTCTATGTCTTTTCAGTGGTACATTTAACCCATTCACATTCAGGCTAATTATAGATATTTGTGAGTTTATCCCTGTCATGAGGTTCTTATAGAATTTGTTGTTGTTGTTGTTGTTGCTCTTTATTTATTTGTTTGTTGTCTTTCTTTTGCTTTTTGGGTTGATTCTTATGTGTTTTCAATCTTTTTCCTGCATTCTTCAGAGGGTGTTGATGTTCTTTTTTCATTTTTTCTGTGTTTAATACTTTCTTAAGTGCTCTTGTAGAGCTGGTCTGGAGGCAGCATAAATTCTTAGGGATTGAAAGTCTGGGAAGGATTTTAATTCTCCATCACTGATGAAACTTTACTTAGCTGGGAAGGTAATTCTTGGTTGAAATTGCTTATATTTGAGAACTTTGAAGATTCAGTTCCAAGCTCTCCTAGCCTGAAGTGTTTCTGTAGGTGAGTCTTCTGCTATTCTAACTGATCTTCTCTAGTATGTATTCTGACCTTTCTCTCTTGCTGCCTTTAGGAATTTTTTTATACCTACTTTGTGTAACTGAAGTACTATGTGCCTACTATGTTGATCTTCTCATTTGTTGTTGTTCTCAGAATTTCTTGTGTTTGAACGATCACATCACTGATGAGATGAGGTAAGTTTTATTAGGTAATTTTTTTTTTGAGTTGGAGTCTCACTCTGTTGCCTAGAGTGGAGTGCAGTGGCCGCTCCTGGCCACCGCAGCCTCAACCTGCTGGGCTCCGGCGATCCCTCCGCCTCAGCCTTCCAAGTAGCCGGAATTACAGGCATGTGCTACCACGCCTGGCTGATTTTTTTTTTTGATTTATTGTAGAGATGAGGTCTTGCTGCCCAGGCGGGTCTTGAACCTGCGGGCTCAGGCAATCCACTCACCTCAGCTTCCCAAAGGTGTGGGATTACAGGCTGAGCCACCGAGCCTGGTTTATTAGGTAATTTTATGGAATGTTTGCTCCAGGGTGTTCTCTGTCTCTCTGTCTACCTCAGGGATTCCAATTAATCTTATGTTCATCTTCTTGAAATAATCACTCATCTCTTGGAGGTTTTGTTCTGTCTTTTTAAGTTTCTTTTTTATGTTTTTAGCAGTTTGTATTACTTCCATATTTTGGTCCTCAAACTCTGAGATTCTTTCTGCTCCTTGGTTAATTCTGATTTCCATGCTTATCAGTTTGTTTTTATTTCATTCACTATATTCTTTATTGCTGTTTTCTCTGTTTTCAGCTCCTTCATTCTTTCCTCTTGTCTCTCCTCAATTCTATTTATTCTCTCTATTAATATCCTGATATCTGTGTTTGTGGTTTGAGACCCCAGTCATTTGGGGGGACTCTTCATCATTTGAGTTCTGAAGTCTGTATTCAAAGTGGCTGGCCTCTCAGGGGGTCTGTATGAGACTCATATTCTTCCTTTGATTTTTCTTCATTTGTGTAGGTTTTCCTCCTCCCTCCCCTTTTTTAACCTTTTCTTTAATTTTTTTGTTTAGTGATAGGGGGACTAGCCTTTATTTCTTTTTACTCAATCTCCTATTATTTCTTATGTAGATCCTCTGGTTCTGTTCAATTCTGAAGCTGGATTGGGGATGGGGACCTGTGTTTTCTGCAGTTTTGACATTTAATTAAGGGGGGGGATCTGTGATTCAAAAGCTATCAGCACATCCCAGTGTCCACTGACAGGTGTGTGGGCCCCCTGGAACCTACTTTTCACTGCCTTACAATCTGTCCATGCAGTGGGGGTGTCCGTTTGCCCCCTGAAAGCAAAATGAGATAAGAAAAAGGAAAAGAATGGAGAAAGGAAAGAGGACGATGAAAGGGAGGTGGAGAGAGAGAAGAAGAGGGAAAACAGACAGATGTACTAACTAACACATAAACAGAGAGACAAACAAAAACAGAAAAAACAAAAAAGATAGACACATACAGGCAGTTATACAAACAAACAAACAAAAACCCTCTGTTAGTGTACTCTCCCTCAAAAGTACTTACACACAAACCGAAAATCTAAAAAAAAAAAAAATTAAAACAGAAACAAAGCAAATACAAAAACATAAACAAAAACAGCAAGAAAGGGAAAAGTAAAACCAACTAAGATTAGAACAAAAAACAAATAACAACAACAAAAAAACCTGTCTCTATGGTTTCTTCTGT
Source organism: Carlito syrichta (assembly GCF_000164805.1). Taxonomy (NCBI): domain Eukaryota; kingdom Metazoa; phylum Chordata; class Mammalia; order Primates; family Tarsiidae; genus Carlito; species Carlito syrichta. The sequence goes on from NW_007252749.1 coordinate 19,623, forward strand.
GGCTCCAGGTTCCTTTTAGGCCTCTGCCTTTGGGAGTGGCTCTGGTTTCCAGCCCCTCCTCGCTGACTGATAGGATTACTCTCAGCATGGGTCAGATGCCCCATGGAATACTGTGGGAGGAGAATGGAGCAGATGTGGACTCACCCTACTCACTTCTGCTGCTGTCAGGTGTCCCACTCAGTTCTGATGTGTCTGTGCCTGTTCCAGTGTGGGAGAGGGGCGTCTGTCTCTCTGAGTCTGATGAGACGATAGCCTCTGGATCTCAATATGGAGGTTGGTTGGAGCTGGGTGGAGCAATAGATATCTCTTCCTGGCCCTGGGACTGAGAAGATGGTGCCCATTGCTGTCTCATCACTGGTGTCGGAGATTTAGTCCGGATTTCCATGACCCGTGTCCTCCTGCTTGTGCCCAGTCTGCTACTGCAGGTGATGGCATGGGTCGGGTGCCAGGAGGTAAGGGGTGGCTGTTCTCTGCTGCCCCTCTGAAGAGAGCCCTGAGAATGGCAGACAATCCTTCATGCCTGGGTCTTCAGTCTCAGTGCAGTGGTGGGTTGCAGTCACCTCTGGAGGAGAACCCTGTGTACATGAACTGAAGTCTCCCCTCAGACATACTTTCACTCACCCACGGACAGATTCCTACTCACGCAGAGAGTCTTTATGGACACTTGCTTTTGTGGAGACTCTCACAGTCCAACCTGTTCCATTGTCGTCTTGTCTGGAATTCCCATAGTTTTTCCATAGTGTTCTTTTTCCTGAACATTCTATAATGTATTTATTAGCAAATTTTTCTCATATCTTTCCTTTGGGTAAAGCAACCCAAGAAGACTAATAAAGGGAGATAGCCTTAATAAAATGAGAAAGTAATAGTGGGAACCAGAGATTGAGCTTTTTCAAATAAAATATTAATTATTTTAAGGCAGTATTGTGTCAGCAGCTGACTGTGAGTGCTTGGTTGATCTCTCAGCCCCCTACATACTATGATTTGGACAGATGACATGTTTACATTTTTAGGTTGGTGCTATACAAAGGTACATTCACATGAATGATTCCTCCAAGTTTCTTTTTCTTTTTTTTTTTTGAGTTGGAGTCTTACTCTGTTGCCCAGACTGGAGTGCTGTGGCTGGTCCTGGCCACCGCAGCCTTGACCTGCTGGGCTCCAGCGATCCTTCTGCCTCAGCCTTCTGAGTAGCCGGAATTACAGGTATGCGCTACCACGCCAGGCTGATTTTTTGATTTATTGTAGAGATGAGGTCTTGCTGCCCAGGCGGGTCTCGAACCCGCGGGCTCAGGCAATCCACTCACCTCAGCCTCCCAAAGGCATGGGATTACAGGCTGAGCCACCGAGCCCGGCTCAAGTTTCTTCCCTGTGTGTGTTCTGGAGGTGCCACAAACTTCCTGACAGCATCAGGACACAAACGTGAAAAATATTTCTTACTCAGATTAAATTGTTAAATACTTTCGATTTTCTTTAGCTTGTCAGAGATCCCTACCTGTAAAGAAGTACAGAGTATACCCTCCAATCAACAGCAGTGATTCTGTCACATCATCAGTTACTAGGGAATGCTATTCCCTGAAGTGTCCATAAAACCACAGCATTTTCCAGCACTGAAATACTTGAAAGATCACAATGCCTTCATTTCAACTGTGAGAAGTTAAGTAATTTCCTCAAATCTACAACACTAAATTATGGCTCTATAAGGACCAGATTAAAGATCTTCTGATTTGCAATGATATTCTCTCCATCTTTTTTACTCCCAAATACATTCATATACATACTTGTCCAAACAGTGCTGACCTCAAGTGACAATTGAATGCTCCCCCACAGTGCTCAAACTTGTGAACACAACACTGATCAGCACAGAGCTGGTTTACAGTAGGAACCCAATTAAAGGAACCCAATTCATATGCAACTGGATCAAACCGTTAAAGAATTAAATTAAAACAATCTGTTAATGAAGGAAATTCTGTTTCAGAAGAGGACCTCCATAAAGAATCTCTGACCAGCAACAGATGATGCTTTTCAGCTCTGATGCTGATTGGTTCTGTCACATTGGGTTACCAAATCCTGAGTAAGGAAGGAGTAACTTTGTTCCTATGATTTGGGATGTGGGTGGAGGAGGGTCATAGTTCTGAGTGAGACTTGTCTGCTCCTCTAACACCTAGTCCTCTCCTGTTCCAACATGGTGCACCTGTGGTTCCCTGGAGGGTCCTGGATGGCAGCTCTGACAATGATACTGATGGTGCTGAGCCCTCCCCTGGCTTTGGCTACGGACACCCGCCGTAAGTGTACACTTTGGGTGCTGAGCTATGATGGGGTGGGGGAAGAAAGGGAATTAACTTTGTCACTGTATCCTGGCTATATCTCTTAAGAAGTTGTGACATTTTATTCAGATAGGACTTATCTTTATCATATGATTCCCTATTATTTCCACAAGCAAAGGAGCCTGCTACTTGCTCTATACATGAGACCTGCATAAAGGGCCTCCATATAAGTAATTTCTTTTCAAATTTCCTCCAATAAAACCTCTGCGGTTTTGTATCACATTTCGCATTTAGAAATAAGAATGTTAAACTAATTCCCCAAACTACACTTCCCTTTATTATGTTGAGTTATGCCACAGGAAAGGAGGGTTTCTCTGAAAAATTGGTGGGGTGTTACAAGGCATTTGAAGGATCTCTCCTGGAATATCCTGTTACGTCCTCAACAGAATCTGTGGTTTGGGTGCCTCTCCCTAGTGTATGAAGATGTGCGAAGAGGTCTTCCCATTTTCTCCTTTCTTTACTCCGTGATGTCCAATATTTATAAAGCCTACATTCCTGTACTGAGGTTCTCTGACTGACATTTGTATTATTATTCACTATTTTTTTCTGGGAAAAGGACCCTGAAGCTGAAGCAGATATCTTTCGTACTTAAAATGAACCTCTAGGTAAGAAGCATTTATGGGGTGTTTTTTTGATGCCTTAAAAAACATAAGCCATCCTCTGAAAATCTGACACAGGTTAGTGTGCGTCATGAATTTATTTTGAACCTTTCTACTGGCTTCTCCAAAAATACTACATTCTCTGACTAGATCCCACAAGAAAGGGTTCAACTAGTGTAGAACAAATGGTATGAAATTATACTTTTTTAGTCAAAAATAGTGAAATATCAGCAATTTTATGGCTCAAACTATTTACCTTGAGTGGAGTTACAGAGACTAAAGGTTGTTAACATCACATAAGGCTGAAAATCAATGAGGAACTCATTGTTCGACTATACTCCTTTCCCAAATTCCATAGGTTCACTCATAATCCCCTCCGTTTTCCTTCTAGCCATCTCTGCTTACTTATACCTCCAGTTCCTCTTTATTTTTTTCCTCAGCTAAGTTGTCATCATTTTTGAAAATTCCTGAAGCTTGCACAGACCCTCAGCAGTAATGAGATCCATCAAAATAAATGAATCTTAATAAAAAATTTTCCTTTCTTAAAATCACCGTTTCCTTACCTGTGAATCTTTCTTCCCAGTAGAAGGAGGAGAAAAAGAAAGTTTGCCTGAATTCCTCACAGGGAGTAGAACGGGTATTGTGCATCATCAGAACAAAAGGGTATTGGAGCTTGAGCCCTTCTCATTCTCCAGGATCCCCACAGTGCTCAATTTCTGGAAAGCTTGCTTCTTCATTTAGACCCCAAATATTGTTCTGAGCAACTATTGTGTACTGGACTCTCTTCTAGGCTCAGAATGTTCCATTTGAATAAGAAAGAAAAGATCCTACTCTCCCAGAAACTAATAACAGAAGAGGCAGTTGATAACCCAATAAACATTTAGCAAAGAAGAAAATTTCATGGAGAAATAAGTGCCCTGAAAAAGACATCAAGGTGATAGGATAGAGAAAGCCGGATTCACCCAACTTTAGTTCAAGTGGCTAGGGAGCTCTTTCTGAGAATGTGACTTTCAGCTGAGACAAAAATAATGAGAAGATAGTCATGTGATTTAAGGAACAGATTTTGCAGAGAGATGGAACAGGGGAAAGGCCGAGGTGCGGGAGATGTGTGCTGTGTTGAAGGGACAGAAAGAAGGCTAGAGGGGCTGAAGGGAAGTGAGCAAGTAAGTGAAGTGGCATCAAATGAGGTAGGGTGGAGAGGACAGCAGAAGCATCCTCATATTAGGCCCTGATGGACATTGCAAGACATTGGAATCTTATGTAAACAGCTTTGGGAATCTACTAGAAGGCTACAAGGAGAATCCACCTATATTCTATTTTAAAAAGTAATTCTAGCAGCTATGTGAAGATTGGGTTGTTGGAGTTCACAAGTGGAGAAAGGGAGATCACTTAGGAGCACAGCAGAAATCTCTAGGACAGACAGGCCCATGGTTTCATTTAGACAGTGATAAAGATGAGTGAACATATTTGGAGTATGTTTTTGCATAGCTTGCTAATGGATTAAATACAAGATGGGGGTTAGAAATCCAAGTTTATTCTTGTGGATAGTGTTTTGAGAAATAGGAAGATGGTGGTGCTAGTTTATCGAAATAGGATAGACTGTGGGAGAAAATGATTTGAAATGGGAGGTTAGAAATAAAGGTTTTGCCTAAGTTTGTATGAGATGGTTTTTTGACATCTCTATGGAGAGACTGGGGTTGATTGTGAGGGCAGAGCTGGAGTTATTAGTGCTGATATCATCGACACGTGTACTGTGATAAATTCTAGTAAAGTGGAAGAAGTTATATAGGGAGCTAGACTATATGTAGAAAAAAAGAAGACAGCCAAGGGCAACAAAGGGGACTGAGAAGGAGCCCAGTGATGTGGGAGAAAAATCAACAGAACATGATGTGCGGAAGTCAGAAAAATAGATTTTTTCAAGGCTGGGGAGTGGCCAGTGTGGGAGCACCACTAAGAGGTGGGCGAAGTGAGAACATGACAGAGATGGACTTGACATTTGCAGTCTGTGGAGTATTTCGGATGGAAACTGGATCAGACCATTTGAAGAGTGAGAGGAAGAAGCCTGGATTACGGTTGACTCTTTTGAGTAGGAGACTTCAGAAAAGGCCTGTGCTCTGGGATCAGGGAGCTATCTGGACCTAAAGGAAAATAATAAAGGGGCTTAAGAGAAGTAGAAGGACCTGTGAACCAGGGAGAATGCTCAGTCATTAACAAGGAAGTCTTAGAGGGCCCTTGTATACTGTAGTGATGGTTATGCAACAGGTCATTAGTTCACACCGACAATATTTATTATTGACTTAGAATATACTAGTTCTAATCTTAGGTGATGAAAATGAAGCAATGAACAAAACAAATCTGGTGTCTGTTAGCATGAAGCTTTGTAACATTTTGCTGTGACTACTATGAACCAGGCCTAAGCCGGGCTCGGTGGCTCAGCCTGTAATCCCGCGCCTTTGGGAGGCTGAGGTGAGTGGATTGCCGAGCCCGCGGGTTCGAGACCCGCCCGGGCAACTTGGCGAGACCTCATCTCTACAATAAATCAAATCAGCCGGGCGTGGTAGCGTACGCCTGTAATTCCGGCTACTCGGAAGGCTGAGGTGGAAGGATCGCCGGAACCCAGCAGGTGAGGCTGCGGTGGCCGGGAGTGGCCACTGCACTCCAGTCTGGGCGACAGAGTGAGACTCCAACTCAAAAAAAAAAAAAAAAAAAAAAAGAAACAAACTAACCAGGCCTATACATTTCAGTGTGTAATTCCATTAGTTATCCTATTATATCTGTGGTATTTAAAACCATACACATTCAAGGAATCCAAAACTCGGAAAGTGTAAGTAACTTACCCTGTGTTGCAAAGTCAGTGCTAGAAATTAAATTACAGTGTAAATCTGGTATATAGAAAGTCTTTCTTTTCTATGTCAGCATATTCCATTTCTGTGAGTTTTGGATATGTTGCATTATTACACATAAACCAATGATTCTGCCCTAATGTGTTCAGATGGTAATTAGTGATATAGTTAATAGAACATAATTACCAAATGATGTTTGCTTTAGGAGTTAAGGAACAGAAGTTAATGTGAGGTTGATTCTACAGGAATTATGACAATTAAAATGGTAAAATATTTTGGTGTTTATTATGTGATCTTCACTAAGAAGAATAAGTACTGAAGTTTACACTTATCAATAATCCTTTGAAGAATAAACTATTATTACATCCATTTTGTGGTTAATAAAGAATGCTTATTGTTGTTACAAATTGATCCAAATAGGAGAGGTCATGTTTTAATTCATGTTTTAATTAATTAAATTCATTTAATTTAAATGTTAAATTAAGATTTTCTTAATTTAGGGCTTAATGTTCTAAACATTATTAGCGAATAGTGACTATACTGGGTTTAAGTTATTAATAGAATTTATGATGTTCATGTGTACCAGAGTGTGTTTTAGGATGAGAGAGAGAGATGTCAGAGCTACTAGTTCTGGTGTATGGAAGAAAATTTAATTCACTTTGTACTTATTTGAGAAGTTTCATATGTGCTGGCTAGCATGGGCATGTGTTGAAGAACACAAAGAAGTATTAACTCCTCTCTTTTGTCTGAGATTTTATTAGAAATCACGCTAAGGCTCCCAAGTAAAATACAGATGTCAAGTTAAATCTGAATTTCAGGTGAACGACAATAATTTATTTGAAATCAAATTTAACTGGGCATCCTGTACTTTTATTTACTAAATCTGGCAACCCTAAATTCAGCACAACAGAATGGATTATGGTGCTAACCATGAAAGCTACAATGATAGCTACTTCATTCCTTTTTAGTTTTTCACTTTCCCATCTGTGAAGATGGTACTTAGTGAATTTGTGAGCAATAAGATAGACTTTGTTTGATTCAGAGTGCTCTCCTCTCTGATATCATTACTAAAGGGAAAAGGGAACTCTGTGACGGTCTCTGCTCAATGTCTGAGGACCTGGTCATTTTTTGTAAACTGTCTATATGAGAATGTCATTTTAGTTTCTCCTCTCCTGAGGGGGCTTGACTGCAGATATGAGAGTTCTGCCTGGTAATTTGATGCCTACTTGTACGGTTGTGTGTAGGAGACTGAAAGCTAGAAAATGAATTAGTTAGGGTCTTGGCAGGAATAAAATGCCTGTGGCTGTATTTTATTTCTATACAAAAATATTGGATCGATGGCAGAGAAATTAAGAAGGAACATAATATGAAAGATAAATTATATGATATGGTGATTGATTGGCAATGTAAAGAAACCAGTAAATCTTGGTTCTGAACAAATTTATTTTGCTGGAAAAATAAATAAGACAAGATTTCTAAAAAACATAAGGTATATGTAAGGTCAAGGTTTTCAAGAGATATAATATTGCCAAATTTTTCCATGTAATTCTCAGCTACTCCATAATTACTAGTGGCTTTTTCACCATAGATTTTTCAGACGGTTTACACACCAGTGGTTCTCATCTAGGTATAGTTTCCCATCACTCCCTCACTCTCTTCTCTCCCATTACCCCCTGAGGAACATATGACAGTATATGGAATCACTTTGGTTGACATACCAGGGTTTTTTTTCTTACAACTAAGGAGTAGAAGCCAGGGACACTGGTAGCAGCCAACACCTCCCCAACAAAAAATTATCTGGTCCAAAATGTCAATACTTCCGAGGTTGAAAACACTGAGCATCTAAAAATTCTAGTCTCACTTTTCACACATACATTCAAATTCAGTTCTTCCTAGTTTATTTTGGCTGACTCCATTGCAAAAGAAAAAAAGGACATAACACTTGTATAAATTCACTACTTTTTTGTTGAATTCATTCAGTCAATGCAAGTGCATGATCTTCATTTTTATTTTTTCCTTATGTAGTATTTTTCAAAATTTTTCTGAGTTATTGGTCATCTTCTATTAGCTTTCAACAACCTGTCACTATAAATCACAAATAGTGGTGATTACCACAAACGTTTTTCATAAAATGCCTCATATTTCTGTAGTAAGTTTATATTCTGTACTATTGATAGTGTAAGAGACTTCCATTTATTCTTCTTTTAACCACAGGTTAAAACCACATGGGTTAACTACCAGGTTAACCACACGTCCTAGGCATTAAGCACCCTTATTAATGAATCCCAGATCCTGCCCTGACCCTTTAACTCTTTATTACCTTTTCATATCATATAATGTGTCTATTTATATACACACACACGCATATATATACATGTTATATGAAATACATGTGTGTTTACACTAGTTTGTATGTATGTATGTATGTTTACATACCTGTATTGAAACTACAGAATCCAGTTTGATAAATAGGAGTTGTGAGGCACTTTAGAATCCTTACCTCACCAAGTCACATTTGCCAAGCTTAAAAAAAAAAGAAAAAGAAAAAAAAAGAATCTCTGAACTTTCTGGATTTAAAATGCTAAAAGGGGTCTGTGGATCTATATTGGTATCAGGGTTTTAATTTCCTTAAAACTCTTCGATAGATTCCCATTGCATGCAATGTAGATTAAAAATCCCAACATCACCCGCAAGGCTTTTAAGTATTTGACTTCTTGTGGTTTCTCCAGTCTAATCTTTTACCCTTCTTCCCCTCACTTTGTGCTTCAGTGAATTTCCTTCTGGTTTCTTGAAGAAGCTCATCAATTCTCTCAGGCATTTGCACGTGGTATTGCCTTTACTGGAAATGTGTCTTGCTTTTTGTCCAAACATACACACTTCACTCTGACACGGGCTGAACCAAATGAACCTGTCACATCACATCTTTACTCTTATTCTTCAGTGAGTCCTTCCTTCTTTGACAACCTAATGTAATTTAGATCTTCCTGTTATTTTATTTTATATGAGTCGGAGTCTCGCTCTGCCGTCGTCTCACTGTCGTTCAGGCTGGAGTGCAGTTACGCGCTCATGTCCACCGCAGCCTCAACCTGCTAGATTCAGGTGATCCTTCCGCCTCAGCCTTCCAAGGAGCTGGAACGACAGGCATGCATCACCACACTCGGATACTTTTTTTGATTTATTGTAGAGATGAGGTCCCCCCAGGTTGCCCAGGCTGGGGTCTCGATCCAGTGGGCTCTGGCAATTCTCTCATCTCGTCCTCCCAAAACGCTGGGATTATAGGTGTGAGCTACCTCGGGCAACCTCTTCCCACTATTTATTCTCTCTTATAGAGCTCCACACTTCTCCTTTGACATTCTCATTTCCGTATGGATACGTGTGTGTGTGTGTGTGTGTGTGTGTGTGTGTGTGTGTTTGTCGTCACTTTCACTACACTTGAAGGTCCGTGAACTGGTGGGAGATGTGATCTTCCCTTGTTTGGTTCCCAGGGGACAGCACAGGCCTGGAACAAGGTCAGCACTAAGGATGACTTAGAGAGAGAAGGCGATGCATCCTGCATAAGGAAGGGGAAGAGGGCGGGATGAGAGGAGGAAGCAGGGAGGGTGTTTAGGCGGAGGCTTCCAAGAGCAGACTCTAGGGGGGCTCAGTGATGCGGCAGGTCCTTGTCCCTCCGCGGCCTCCGGCTCAGAGGTCTCCAGCACGGCTCCGAGGCGGGGAGAGGAACGCAAATGGCAGGATCAGAGGGATGTCTACCGCCCGCGCGGCCCCCTCCGTCTCGGGCAGATGGAAGATGGGCCCCCGCGGGGTGCTGGTAGTCGGGGGTGGCAGGTGAGGCCAGCCAGGATGTCCCAGCGGCCCTCAGGGAGCCCCCAGATTGTTGGGCTCCTGGGCGTCGCGACGACGTCATCCCAGGCCGCCCGCGTGACCCGACCGCTCGTGTCTCCACAGCGCGTTTCCTGGAACTGAATAAATTTGAGTGTCATTTCTCCAACGGGACGGAGGGGGTGCGGTTCGTGCACAGAAAAATCTACAACCGGGAGGAGGTCGTGCGCTTCGACAGCGACGTGGGGGAGTACCGGGCGGTGACGGAGCTGGGGCGGCCCACGCCGAGTACTGGAACGGGCAGAAGGACGTCCTGGAGGACCGACGGGCTGAGGTGGACACGGTGTGCAGACACAACTACGAGATTTCCGATAGATTCCTGGTGCCGCGGCGAGGTGAGCACGCTGGGCAGGGGGTCAGCGACTATGTGAGCAGGGAGTGTGTGTTTGTCTGTCTTTGTGTGTGTATGTGAGAGAGAAAAAGAGAGAGAGAGAGACAGAGAGAGAGAGAGAGAGACAGAGAGAGAGAGAGAGAGAGAGAGAGAGAGAGAGAGAGAGAGAGAGAGAGAGAGAGAATGGGAACGCGATCGCGAACCTTCAGGATTGTGAGAGGTTGAGGACTCGTGAGAAAAATCCACACTCCCACTGAGTTGTGAGGAGTGTAGGTTTTGTCAAGTGTGACTGTTGTGGGAGGGGATGCAGGAGGGCCTTCCGCTTGGTGGCCTCTGTGGGAGAGGTGGGATGGAGGGTAGGTGGGAGTGGTCGTGCAGGGGCTGAAAGGGGAGGAGACCTTGATGCGTCCTTAGAGAGGTGGGGAAGGACCATCTAAGGTGTCTATGCATGGGGTGAAGGTTTAGGGGAGGAGAGAGGAGATTGTGGAAGGTTCTGGGTGACATGAGGAGCCTTCTGGCAGACTCTACTTGGCACACACCCTTCACCATCCTGCAGTCTTTGAATAAAGTCTGTGGTGTTCGTTTGTATAAATATTTCATTGAGAAAAAGCATTAACTTAATGTTTAGGGAAGTGTGGGTACCTCTGACCTTTCTGAGGCTTCTTTTAGTTTTAAATTTCTTTCTACTTTTTTCCCCTTAATATTTTTTTGCATAGTCGAGATGATTGGGAAGCTAGATTTTTAATTAAAATATTGTTATTTATTGGTTTTATTTTTTGGGAGACAGGTTCTTGTCATGTGCTCCAGGCTGAGTACAGTGGCAGGATCATAGCTCACTGCAGCCTGAAACTCTTGGGCTCAAGCAAGCCTCCTGCCTCAGCCTTCTCAGTGGCTGAAATGACAGTCAAGTCCCACCATGGCTGTGACTATTTTTATAATAAAGCTAATAGTATTTTCACATGATTCCTTTATTTTCAAGTATTTTCACATGATTCCTTTATAGTTGTTGTAACAGAACTTCACATCTGTCTTTGTTGATCTTTTTTACAATATGGTCAATAGTTACAAATTAAATCTCTTTTAAGTTTTTTTTTTTTTTTGAGTTGGAGTCTCACTCAGTCGCCCAGACTGGAGTGCAGTGGCCACTCCCGGCCACCACAGCCTCAACCTGCTGGGCTCCGGCGATCCTTCTGCTTCAGCCTTCTGAGTAGCTGAAACTACAGGTGCGCGCTACCACGTCTGGCTAGTTTTTGATTTATTGTAGAGATGAGATCTCACCAAGTTGCCCAGGCTGGTCTCGAAGCCGCGGACTCAGGCAATCCACTCACCTCAGCCTCCCAAAGCGCAGGATTACAGGCTGAGCCACCAGGCCCGGCTCTTTTTAGTTTTTAATTAATAGTTGATTTTGAAGACTCTTGAATCTTTTTTCACATATTTATTGATCAATTATAATTCTTGCTGTAAGAATTATCTATTACATATTGTATATGAAATAATTTTTTGGTAATGATTTAAATCTATCTTAAATCTATCATTTTGTGACATTGTAAAAATGTTATCTCCAGGCCCAGGTTGCTTTCTTTTCTTTTCTTCTCTTTCCTTTTTTTTTCCTCTTCTCTTCTTTTCTTTTCTTTTTTTTTGTGAGTTGGTGTCTCACTCTGTCACCCAGGCAGGAATGCAGTGGCACACTCACGGCTACTGCAGCCTTGACCTGCTGGGCTCAGGTGATCCATCCACTTCAACCTTACAAGTAGCTGGAACTACAGGTGCAGCAGTAGCCACCATCCCTGGCTAATTTTTAAATTTGTTATAGAGGTATTGCCAATTTGCCTAGGCTGGTCTTGAACTCTTGGGCTCAGGCAGTCCCCTTGCTTCTGCCTCCAGAAGGGTTGGGATCACAGGTGTGAGCCTAATGCCAGCTTACTTTCCTTTCTTTTAAAATAATTGCGATTACTGAGGGTCTGCCTAATATCATGGATTGTCCTTGGCATTAAGCAAACTTATTAATGGGTCCCAGACCTTGTCCTGGTTCCAAATTTCAGTCTAGAAAAAAAGACTGTTTATAAATTGATAATTCTAATAATAATTATGCTTCTTTTGCAACTGAGATAATTGATCAGCTGATTGTAAAAATCAGAACTTTTAAAAATGAAATACTTCTCTTATACCTTTCTTTCTTCTATAGGACTCATGCTTTCTAGGGACTCACCTCATGGACTTAGAGAATCTTTTCAGTCTGTTCCTCCTTTCCACGGACAGAGCACTTCTGAGGTGTTCTAAGGTGTGAATGCATGGAGGTAGTATTCCTAAAACTATATGCTCCATTGCCTTGTCTCCCTTACTCTGTCTCCTAATCTAGCCTTACAGTTTTGAATCATATTTTTCTCTCAGGGTGAACAAGGATAATAAATAGCTAATATAAACTGAAGTCCACGATCAGTCATTGTTTTCTATATTTTAGGAGCATGAACCCTCACATAACCCCAACAGGTAAATTAGTATTATTATTCTCCATTATAAATGAGAAAATTGAGAGAGGAAGGACTTGAACACCACTTCCAGAATAACCAGAAAGAGGCAGAATCTGGATTTGAACCAGAAATCATGGCTTCAGAAATCACACTTTTAATTAGTACACTATGCTTTCAAAGATTTGTAAGACTTTGACAATGAATAACAGTTTCACCACGAAAAATCTAGATACAGTTTCCTCAACATTACTCAAATCTAAGGGTCCTTGCTGTAATATTAATTTCAAGGCTTAAGACACTCTGAGGCAACTTGGTCAGCTTTGATGGAGGCTTGCCCAAGACTGCAGACTGTGTTTGGAGAGAGACAGAGAACAGTCAACCAAGTAGACGTACTCTGTCTTCATTACTTACTCCTTCTACCTTTTTTCTCCCAGTTCTGCCTAAGGTAACCGTGTACCCTACAAAGACCCAGCCCCTGCAACACCACAACCTCCTGGTCTGCTCTGTGAGTGGTTTCTATCCAGGCAACATCGAAGTCAAGTGGTTCCGGAATGGCCAGGAAGAGGAGGCTGGAGTGGTCTCCACAGGCCTGATCCAGAATGGAGACTGGACCTACCAGATCTTAGTGATGCTTGAAACAGTTCCTCAGAGTGGAGAGGTGTACAGCTGTGAAGTGGGGCACCCAAGTCTGATGAGCCCTGTCACAGTGGAATGGAGTAAGAAGTTTTCTGATCTGATGTATTTCTCACCCTCCAGGATGGGAACATTGCTTATCTCTGAGTGTCAGGTTTCTCCTTTAACATATGATATTTTCATTTGCCCCATGTTCTGCTCTCCTTCAACACAGGCCAGTGGGAGTATCTCAGGGAGTATCCTTTTGACTGTTTCTAGAAAGATCTGTATATCTTGGCAAATGCCTGGCAGGCAGGAGAGGCTGTCCTTATTTTGATCCTTTCTATAATATCACAGGTCTTGGTCACCCTTTGTGTCCTGGGCATCAGACTCTGTTGTTGCTCTGAGTTTTTTGTTGTGATCTGAGAAGAAAAGCAATGTAGGGGCTTTCCAGAACTGAGTGGAGTCCAATCACATCTCCACATTTTAGTAGCTCTGCCACTCTAGACAAGCTAGTTAATTTCATTGAGTCCTAGGCTTTTTGTTTATCAGATATTGAAGTTGTGTCTTATGTCAGGGCTGCTATATTTGAACGAGTTTAATACCTGAATATTGTAGCTATTCAATGTAATTCTTAAGTATCTTTTCCAGAAATGGTCAGTAATGTTGGTTCTTCCTGGGCAGACTTCTTTCCTCATTCTCAAAGCACTGTATTTCAGGGTCTCAACAAAAGAAGTTAGATTTGGGATAATAATCGCTAAACTTGGCTTTTTCTCTCAGGGGCACAGTCTGAGTCTGCACAGAGCAAGATGCTGAGTGGAATTGGAGGCTTTGTACTGGGCCTGCTCTTCCTCGTGATAGGTCTGCTCATCTACTTCAGGAATCAGAAAGGTAAGCAACCTGCTAGTAGCTGAATCTCTTTATAGTGTTTTCTGAAGCAAGAAATACGTCTTTGCTGATGTTATTTCTCAATAATCAGCATGTACATACAGTCTTTTCTCCCCCAGTTTACTAAAATTTATGGAAATCCAGAAATTATTACTCCAGTTACGGTGTCAAAGCACAAGGGCTTGTGGTCCGAAGGGATCAGAGAATTAACAGACATGACAATCTTTTGAGAACTTGGGGCAATTAAAGGAAAAGCCATTAAGGCTAATGAAATTCCATAGGATTGTGTAACATATGCTTCACAGATCACATGCTCTCATTTTCTGCTGTTCTCTCTGCTCTGGCTGGTGTGGGTGTGGTGTTAGATAAATCTCAGGTGGGAGAGCTGGTCCTGAGAACATTGTATTTGAGAACATATTTGCTTTTATATCTTTTAAATCTGGATCTTTTCCTCTCCTTCCCTAGGGCACTCTGGACTTCAGCCAACAGGTAATAATGTCTGATCCTTTTCTAGAGGGAGACTGAGTTTTTCCAGAATGGTGGTAGAGGTGACAAGACATGAGATAGACATAGCGGGAAACTCTTTGAATTAAATTTTCTGATCATCAGTTTACACTAAACCTTCTCTTCACTTAGTAAAAGGCCTGAGCTCTGAAGTATCATTGATCTGGGAATCTAAAGGACATTTGTTTCTTTTTCCTGCAGTGCTCTCACATAAGGCACTGATGGAAGGGGGAAAGCAGCTGTTTGTAGAGTTAGGTCTGAAAACAACACTGTCCTCTGTCTTCTGCAGGACTCCTGAACTGAAGTCAGTAGGAGGAACCTTCTGTCCCAGCTTCCCAGCATGAAAAGCTTTCCTGCTTGGCTCTTATTCTTTCTCAGAAGGAGTGCTTTCTCTGGACCTGGTCAGCTCCTGGTTCAGTGATGCTGCTGGAAATGTTCTCCCTGACAGCTTTCTCACCCCTGCCCCTGGCCTGGAGGTCCCAGATTTGATGACAGTCCTTTATATTCAATTTTCCTGGTCCCCTTTTTACCCAACCCTTATTGACTCCCATGCATCTGACCTACTTTGTACCTACTACATTATTAAATTTTTCTCAAATTAGCATGGAGTGAAAAATCATCTGCTTCACAAATCTCAAGGATAAGAGATAGAAAAAAAGAAAAAATTACATCTCAATGAAGTCATGGTTTTTGTTTATAAATGATAATTGTGTGAGATAATGTATATTTTAAATAACATAATGCTGACTTATACACTGTAGACATACATCAAAACATCATGCTTTCTACCATAAATATACTACATAATTTTTACTTGTCATTATTCAAAAATATTAGCCAAAAGTTTAAAGAGGCAATGCATAAAAACTGAAAACAGGCTAAAACAATTGAAATAAACTTGACAAATAATATGAAAAACAAGCTAGAAAGTAAGTTAAAACTTTTTTTTTTTTTAAATTAGTGTCTCTGTTGCCCAGGCTGAAGTGCAGTGGTAGGATGTAGCTCACCATAGTCTCAAATGCTTGGGCTCAAGTGATCTTTCTGCTTCAACCTCCGGAGTAGCTATAGGCCCATACTGCCACACTTTGCTGATTTTTTTTTTAAGAGATGAGTTTTCGCTGTGCTTAGGTTGACTTCAATAATATACTGTTACAAAAGAGTTGCATAGATTTCAGAGAAAGACAAACTGCCTAAAAAAAATGGAGTGTTCTGCTACTGTTTTCTATTTGAGAATCTGTTTAAAATGTAAATGACATAAAAAGCAGATAATCAAGTCAAAAGTTTATTACAAAGTAATAATCATTTAAGTACCATTTCTCCATAGTCAGAGACAACAGTCATTTTCAATCATATTACAGTTTTATTTCATGCATATTTGGTTGTTATTATATTAGTACTACTTGTGTGAAGCAGATTATCTTACAGGAATTTCATAAGTCATGTCTGCTTTGTGTGATTCTAGGGTTACAACTTTACTCTTTCTCTTTCCCTGAGATGAAAATAATGAATTATTGTATATAAAACCAATGGTGTGATTTTATAGGGTAGAATTTAAATATATGGGGGGAGCATTTCAATAAAGATGCCTCAGTTTTAATTTTCTTTGACTCGGTGTCTCTCATAGCAGATAAATCCGAGAAAGGTATTTCCAGGGTTGCTAAATTCATCAGGCATCCATGATCTTGTAATTTTATACTCATCTCTTCATGCTACACATCATGTTGGCTTTCCCGAGGTGTTAGAAGGACAGATGTAGGTTACATAGTCTCTCTACTTCTAAAGACAGGAAAAGGAAACTATTTCTTCCTATGTGCCTTTATGAGGAGCAACTAACCTTTTTCCAGTGTTCCTAGTATCCACTCCCTAGTATCCACGTTGGAAGTTCCATGGTATCACTATAGTTGGTACAGACAAGATTTGATTTAACCCTTGTGGAGTGGGCCTAACACATGAGGGACGAAAAAAAGCAAAATCATATTTTAAAAAATAAAGCAATAGTGAATGTGCTAGGAGAAAATGATTTCAGGGTAGGAATATGACAGTTTATGGTACTTTGTGGGTGTAAGTATTTCTATTTAATTTTCTCATAAGGCCTGTAGGTTCTTGAGAGGCATCCTCAATACATGCCAGTTTGAGGGTTTTTTATTTGTTTCAACATATTAAGTGCCAGCCATTAGCTCAATTACAATAAAACAAAAAGGCAAGCAAAATAATTGTTTTTAGAACTTGATACACTATGCTGATGCAAAATTTTGTGAGAAAGATATATTTTCTAGTGAAAAAATTTTTTGAAAATAGAAAGTATAATAACAACTGACTAGCTCTATAGGATGCTGAAACATTGTGTACATCTATTTTAATAGATGTATTTTGTTAATAATTCATTCATTATTGCTTAAATTCACTAGTAGAACAGAGTCCAGAATTATAACTACAAGTAGTTGAGATTTAGTTTAAGATAAATGCAGTTTCACATTGTTGGTAAGATGTTCGAACATTTCAATCATTTCAACAAAATGGATCATTGATTTACACAAATTGAGACATAAAAAGTATAAATTAATAAAATAAATATTATCCTCTTTATATTGCCGTCTTTATTTCTATGGAAAACAGTCCAAACGTCCTTCAAATAGTAAGTGGATAAACCAAAGGAGCTGCAGCTGTGCGATTTAATACCATACAAAAATATAAAGAAGCAAAACTATACTTACATGGCAGGGAGACAGTATGGTCACAAACTGTTTTTTCCATGGTAAAGTTTAATCTTTGCACTCTGAACAATGATAAATTGCTTAATGAGTAAATTCACATTATTTGGGTGATGGGTATCCCAAGAGCTCCTATTTCATCATTAAATCTATACAGTAACAAATTTACTGTTGTACCATATAAATTTGCACAAAAATGATAAAAAGATACAAAATAATACAGGTTACAAAACTGGTAAACTTCCAAAATGTTATATACTAAGTGAGAGAAACAAGACCTGAGAGACTACATGTCATATGATTTATTTTACATGAAATGTAAAACTTAAAAAAAAGTCTAAAAATTCTGAATTCCAAAGATGAACAAGATCTATTTAGGTGAGCAGGGACAGTATTCCATCTTATCCCTGTGTTATCTGGTAAATATATATATTTTTTGAGTTGGAGTCTCACTCTGTCACCCAGTCTGGAGTGCAGTGGCCGCTCCCGGCCACTGCAGCCTCAACCTGCTGGGCTACGGCAATCCTTCCGCCTCAGCCTTCCAAGTAGCTGGAACTACAGGCGTGCTACCATGCCCGGTTAATTTTTGATTTATTGTAGAGATGAGGTCTTGCCAAGTTGCCCAGGCGAGTCTCGAACCCGCGGGCTCAGGCAATCCACTCACCTCAGCCTCCCAAAGCGTGGGATTACAGGCTGAGCCACCGAGTCCGGCTATCTGCTAAATATTAATATGATTGGAACATCAGGTTTGGCACTGAAAGGAAGATTTTGATAAGTTAAGGAGAAACCAGCAAAGTTAAAAGTCCTGTGGGCTTGTGTGATGGATTGAAATCTAGAAAGGTCCCCAATATAATAACTATTTTCCCTGGTAACGGATTTGTCTTTCATAACTTTTGCTGAGTGCATGATTATGGTATGAGAGCTTAGGATGTAAATAAAAGTCAGAAAATCATCTCTATAGCTTCATGCAAACAAACATCAGTAAGAAAATCAAAACATAAAAAATACTTTCAACCATCTTGACTTATTTGACATTTATAGTTGACATATATATTAGCAGCACCCAATAATTACAAATTATATACTTCTTTACATTGCACAAAGAATATCCATGAAGCAGAATACATACTAGTGTCATCAAACTATTCGCAGTAACTTTCACAAGATTAAAATCATACAGATACATATTCTGACAACAATCTTATCAAATTAAAATCAGATAGATTAAGAAAATTGTCAAATACTTTGGAAGTGAAGCAATGCATTTCTAAGTAATCTGTGGCTCGTCAAAAATAAAGCAGAAAATAATTTGAACAATGTTAAATAAAATAATATAAAAATAAATTTTCACAATTTTTGATATGAACCAAGTTAAACCTTAGAGCAAAATCAGTGCAAATGCTTATGTTATAAAAAGAGAAATATGTAAATAATGGAGATCTAAACTTTTAACTTAAAAATGTAGGTGGGCGTGGTGGCTCATCACAATAATTCTGGCAGGAGTATTGCCTGAGCCCAGGAATTGCAGATGAGTCTGGGCAACATCGCGAGATGTCATCTTTGCAAAAAATTAGTTGGGCATGGTGGCTCATGCCTGTAATTCGAGCTCCTTGGGAGGCTTGGATAGGAGGATTGCCTGAGTCCAGTAAGTTTAGGTGCAGTGAACCATGATCGTGCCACTTTACTGCAACTTGGGTGACAGAGTGAGACCTTGATTCAAAAAAAAAAAATCTAAGAAATGATAAGCAAATTTAACATAAAAATGTAGAAAGACAAGTAAATATGAGGGGAAATTAATACAACTGAAAATAGATGTATAATATTGAAAAAAATGTCAGAAGGTTTTCTTCTCCTTCTCCTTCTCTTCCTCCTCCTCCTTTTTCTTTTTCTTCTTCTAAATAAATAAATAAACTTTATGCCTTATAAAGAAAGAGAAAATCCAAATTATAAATTGTCATGATCTGGAATTAAATATACATTCCGACAGATCCTAAAGACATTAAAAAGATAGTAAGAGGTTGTTACAGAGCATTTTGTACTATTAAATTTCCCATTTTTGATGAAAGTCACTGAAAAACACAATATTGCATTATCTACTTTTGTGTATATTTACCAAAATTTAGTGGCTTAAAATTACAGCCTTGTAAAAATTTCTCACAGTTCTGAGTTGATTGATCTCATCAGGTGCTCTCTCTGGAAGTCTCTCACGTGACTGAGTTAGATGATACTTAGGTAGCATCCTCTGAAGGCTCAACTGAGACACTGGGATGCTCTGCATGTGGTTCCACATCCTCTAATGTGACCTATTATGTTCCATCAGCATATAGGAATCTTTCTTACCTGAAGGCTCAGAAGTCCCGAGAGTATGTTTTCTGAGAGGAAGTTAAAATCTGCAAAAATTTCTTTAGATCTAGCTCAGAAGTTGTAAGGCATCATTCCCAGCATATTCTATTAGTCAAATCCAGTATTACATGGTCCCCAACCCTTTGGCATCAGGGACATTTTTCATGGAAGACAATTTTTCCATGAACTGGGAAGGGTAAGGATGGTTTCAGGATGATTCAAGTACATTACATTTATTGTGCACTTTGTTTCTATTATTATTATTACTATTATTATTATTTTTTCAGCTGCTTTATTATTCCTTTCTCTTTTTCTCACCTCTTTAAATTCAGAGCAGGGCCATTGCCTTACTACAATCTGGTGTGGTTATGTTCTCTTGGAGCTATGGCCGCTACCATGTTTCCTGGCTTTGGCCCCTTCCCCTACCTTGGGACGGTAAATCTTTTCTTTCTCTCTAATTCACTTTTTAAAGTAATCTATATTTTCTAATCTAAACAAGAAAAAAATTCAAAGAGCAAAGGAAATGGTCTGGGAACAAAACAAAACAAAAACAAAATACTACATGCCCAGTTAAATTTTAGACAAACACCACATAATTTTTTGGTAGAGTTATGTCTCCTATGCAATTTTTTTTTTTTGAGTCAGAGTCTCACTCTGCCACCCAGACTGGAGTGCAGTGGCCGCTCCCGGCCACCGCAGCCTCGGCCTGCTGGGCTCTGGCGATCCTTCCGCCTCAGCCTTCTAAGCAGCTGGGACTACAGGTGCGTGCTACCACGCCTGGCTGACTTTTTGATTTATTATTGAGATGAGGTCTCACCAAGTTGCCCAGGCGGGTCACGAACCCGTGGGCTCAGGCAATCCACTCACCTCAGCCTCCCAAGGTGCGGGATTACAGGCTGATCCACCGATCCTGGCTCCCTATGCAATATTTAATATATATTATACTATAACATTATTTGTTGCTTACCTAAAATTCAAATTTAATTGGGCATCTTATATTTTTATTTGCTAAATCCTACAATCCTAGCTCCTCCCTCAGGAGAAGGGCATACAATCAGTTATTTGGAGACAGTCCGTGCTCTTTAAACATTGGAGAAAGGGGAAGTGCCCACTGATAGCAGCAATGGCCTGAGAAGCTCCACGTTCATGGCATGGCAAGATGGAAACTTTGCACAAATACTCTTAAGTAGAAGTCAATTGCAGGAAGCATCTAATCAACTGAATAGATTCCTGGTAGTATCAGGAAGATCTGAAAGTGCAGAGAATTATTATAAAATTCTTAAGTATCATGGAACCACCTATCAGGTCAAGAAATAGAAAATAACTAGCTCCTGAGAAGTAGTTCTCATTCTTTCTCCAAATCACTAGTTCTTCCTTATTCTCAAAGATAATAACTATACTGATTTCCTACACCATAGTTTAAACTGCCTGCTTTGAGACGTTATGTAAATAATACCACACTGTGTCTTCTGTTTTCTGTGAAGTTTTTTTTTTTTTTTTTTACATACAGTTAAATTCACTCATCTTTATTTATAGTTCTATGAGTTGTTTTGGCATATGCATAGCATTGTCATAGAAACTGTAACCACATAATCAAGACACATAACTCTGTTACTACCTCTTCTGATCCCTCATGCTACCTATTTATAGTTCAGTTTTTTAAAAAAAATTTTAATCCATTTTTTTAATGATATTGTGGGGTACAGTTAAGGGTTAGGTATACAAATATGCTCCGTTCGGGCACC